>NC_083477.1:16544261-16696761 GCF_030014155.1 Tachysurus vachellii
TCATCTAAGACAGCAATTATGGCCGGCTTTAAACAGTGATCGAGGGCAACATCGACGTGAGGCCAGTGACCCAATTCCACGAACGGGATTGCACCCTGGCACCTCTTTTTCTCAGTCAATGATTCTGTAGATGAGTCTCCTCTTGTGTGTAAAGTGGCGCAGTTTTTGGCCTGATCATCTGACAGCCGGCCAAGTTCATCCACATGTCAAGCCCCTGAAGGCAGCAGGTAGCCAAGTTGTACAAGTCCCTCCATATCTGATCTAGGCCACTAAGCAACCCTGAACTGTAAGAAAAGTAGCCAGCAGAGAGAAGCCAGTACTCCCTGTTCTGAAATGGAGGATGGACCATTTACTGGAAAAGCCTTCTGGAGTCAGCATTGCCAAGACAAACCTTTTAAATACATTACCAGAGAGTCGGGGGCTCCGATTCATGCACCACTGGGCAGCCCAGTCAAACATCCTTGACTCATTTGACTAGGTGCCTTGCATAAACAATAATATCTATACACTAAAGGACCCGATGTAAAGGTTGCCCATTCATTTCATTCTTTTCATAAAGTGACTCTTTTACTTCTGGTTATATAAAGGCTACACACCTTTATCACTCTACCAAAATTGTCTAATTTCACCTACACTATCACTATGCAGCCTTCCTAAGCAATTACATCATACTATCAAAGTGATGGGAGGCTGTGAGGCTTGCTTCTCTTTTTCTACCCATCCTGAGGAATCCAGAGATTGTACCACCTCCAGTCGTGTTACATGTCATGAAGATTTCTGACCTTCAGTGAGAAGAGGCCAACCCCCGTGAGGATCCTGAGGCATCTAGAGATGTACCAGCAGCTGGATTCTGCTTTATGAGGATTTCAGACAACCTTTTAATCAATACCTAATTGTCGGACTGTATATTTATAATTGCACCCTCCAGTGTCACCCAAATAAGGACGAGGTTCCTTTTTGAGTCTGGTTCCTCTCAAGATTTCATCCTCTTCCATCTAAGGGAGTTTTTCCTCACCACAGTTGCCTCACCCAACCAGTCACTGGGGATAAATACTAACACATTTAAATAGTCTAATATTAATCTTGAACTTTTGTGTACTGTAATATTGTAATATCTATTACTGTAATATAACTATAATATAACTATCTATTACTGTAGTATACTGTAATATACTGTAATATCTTTGTACAATATTAAACTTTGTGTACTATGTTTCTTATGTTCTGTAAAGCTGCTTTGAGACAACGTCTATTGTTAAAAGTGCTTTACAAATAAATTTGAATTCAATTGAATTATTACATTACCTTGTATATTGAATTCAACCTAAAATGCAGTTAAAAAAGTAGAGAACCTTTCCTGGTACACAGAGTACATAGAGTAAAATGGATCTTTAAAGCTTCCATTTTACAAGCAGAACCATCACCTCCCCGAAGAGCTTATAGTGGCACTACACATGCTCAAGGCATACCTGTCAGATTCTGTTTCCTCTCTTTGGTTGCTAACTATAGGGACACAACCGTCATCACACCCGTCATCCCAGTTTGATCACTATTTTGGTTACTCGTGGTTGGACTTTCTTGGGGATGGGAGGTGGAGACCAAGCAGAGCTCCAGGCAACAAGTGGGGGAACGGAGAGAGGGACGGAGCCAAGGATAACAAGCCAAGCAAAGATGACTCAGCGCTAAATATAGCACCTGCGATGTACATTTCCCTTGTTATGCTAGTCCCTCATAGCTGACTATGGTGAATAGAGAAATTGCAGTGATATACTGTTGATTTTTCTCAGACTGCTAGTTTAGTGTTATTAGTTTATATAGTGATACAGGGTTAATATGTTACCTATAAACAATAACCATCGTGCCCACCATGTGAGCATCTGTGACATAATGTAAGCTTAAGAAGGCAGAAACCGCTTTTCTCTTAGTGTGCTATGCTGCTCTGTCACATGTGTATCAGATCAAAATGATCGTTGGCTGGTTGGCTGGTTTGTGTGTTTCAGAGTTGAGAACCTTCACCATCCCCAGCTGGTAGCTGTCATTTGATAGAGGAGAACCGGGCTGGTATGTGGAAACTGACAAAAAGAGAAAATGTGGAGAAAATGTGGAGAAAGAATACAGCCAGTAAAAATACTTCAGAAATGTGTTGGGGAAACTGTGAGGACTGTGTTCTAGTCCTCTGTATTTTTTAAAAGTGGTGTGTCTTTGTGATAATATCTACACAACATACAGACTCACACACTTACGGAGAGATGTCTTACCTCAAGTTTTTGTCTCAGCTCTTCATTTCCTTCATCTCCCTCGGGTGGGACAGGCACATTAAAGTACTCACCCTCTTCCTGACTCAGCAGTTTAAACCTGTTTGTATGTGTGTGTGTGTGTGTAAGATGTGTGAGTATAAGAAAAAAGAGACAAAGTGTAATACAGGTTATCAATACTGAAAGACGTTTGGTAGACGTGTGTGTGTGTGTGTGTGTGTGTGTGTGTGCGTGTGTGTGTGTGTGTGTGTGTGTGTGTGTTTTAAGGCAGTTTAACCATTATTGTGGGGCCTGGGGTTCTGGTCACAGGCCCCATGAGACTACTTAAAATCCATAAAATCTGTAAGAGGCGAAATACAAAACTATGCTCCATGCTGCTAAAGGTGAACAAAGGTCACAGAGGTAGAGTCTCGGTAACCAATCATCAGATACATAGCCTTTAAAACCGCAAACCCAAGTCAAGATATAGGCTCTTTTATAATTATACTATGGGACTGTTCCAACATTTCAACCAGGAAAAAATAACGGTGTTTGTTTGTCCATCTTTTTAAATTCTATATATAATTCTATATATATATAAATTTACTAGTAGCCTCATTTAAAGCCCCACAAGCCTATTTACCTCCTTTCTGTCTTGATCCTCCGGTTTCAGCAGCGGTTTACATATTGGTTAGCTTCAGGACTAGATCAGGACTGATCTCTTAAAGAAATCTGGGCAATCAACGGTTGCAGTATGGACATCATGTAATAGATACAAATCACTGGGGTGTGTTGTGTAGGTGCTTGGGTAGTGGATGATAAAAAAAACATTACTTCAATTGTGTGTTTGTTTGTGTGTTTGTCTGAGCGTGTTATGGTGCTAATTAGTGTTTGGACAAGCTAATCTCCATGTAGGGTCAATAACAGTCAACACACTGATTTCTAATGCTTACTCTGTATGTCTGTTCTACAATTTCTCTCTCTCTCTCTAATAGGACTGTAATGTGCTCTCAAACATTTTTATTAAATATACGACACAAATGTTACTTGTAAGTTAAATCTTAACAAACACTAATGTTAAACAGCAACCCTGATAAACCGATTTAAAGGAAAAAAAAATCAATCAACCTTCCTATTATCCTATTTTACTACATTTTAAACATCACCAAACACCTTTTACATGAACTGCAGTCCAGTACTAAACAATAAAAACATCAATCTGCCCTGAAAGATTTATAAAGCATTTATTATTACTGCATGCATCCCATTAAAATGTATTGGAATTAAGGAATTAAGGTTATTTTCCACACATTTCCAACATAAAAATCTACTGTAATTAACATAAAACAGCACTGCAAGGCAGACTATTTGCTTCTTCAATAGTATTTTAACTCTGGTACTGATAAAGATATTTACCTAGAATTTGAGTCCTTATACTGTTAAAAACCTTATGTACTGGCTAGTAAGTACTTAATAGAACAACAGACATACACCCTGAATATGAAGCTATACACTCACACACCTTGAGTGGAATTTATCACATCCCACTGGACTGTAGAACGCAAGAAACCAATGAGGTGTGTGTGTGTGTGTGTGTGTGTGTGTGTGTGTGTGTGTGTGTGTGTGTGTTAATATAAGATATAAGGTCCATAGGCTCCCAGGGGTCTTTATAACTCTCAGAGACTATCAGAGTGAAAGTGACACTAAGGGAAGAAGTCTAAAGGGAGTTAACACAATATAATAAGCAGAGGAATTGTTTCCTTTCAGATAAAAGAGCAACAAAAGGTCAAAGGGAGAGAAAGAGAGAGAGAAAGAGAGAGAGAAAGAGAGAGAGAGAGAGATGTCCATAGCTGTGTGTGTGTGTGTGTGTGTGTGTGTGTGTGTGTGTGTGTGTGTGTCAGTGTGAGAAATGGGCCCTTTACAGACTCTCTTGAAAACCCTTAGAGAAGACACTGCCATTTACTTCCTCTTTATTAAATCAGTCCTCAGCTCTCGCTGAAAAGAAGTGAGAAGAAAAGAGAGAAATAGAGAGAGTGAGAGAGAGAGATGGAAAGAGGAAAAGTAACGAAGAAATGAAAGGGAGGCTCTTGAAGCCTCTCAGTTAAAGAGAAGCTGAGTGAGCAGGAAATGTGTGTAGGTGTGTAGTTAAGTGTATGCATCATCATTACTGAGCTCATATGGGACACACACACACACACACACACACACACACACACACGAACACAACACATTGAGCTCAGATATCATCAACAATGCAATTTTGCTTAAAGTGCTAATGAAGGGTCGGTTTTGTTTCTGATGCTATGTAATGAGCAGTCTATTGTATGAGGAACACAAACTAAACAGCAGTCATGCTCCCAGCAACTGACAGGTGATGAATCCACACTGTGTGTGTATATGTGTGTGTGTGTGTGTGTGTGTGTGTGTGTGTGTGTGTGTGTGTGTGTGTGTGTGTATGTGTATGTGTGTGTGTGTGTACGTGTATGTGTGTGTGTGTGTGTGTGTGTGTGTGTGTGTGTGTGTGTGTACGTGTGTGTGTGTGTGTGTGTGTGTGTGTGTGTGTGTGTGTACGTGTATGTGTGTGTGTGTGTGTGTGTCTTACCAGCCATCCACACTTTGCTTCTGTAGTTCCGAGATCCCGAATGAAAGGGAACCCATGAAGTCATTCCTACTGGTCAAATCCCAATCCCATATTTCCACGGATAACCTACGGTCCTTATCAGATTCCTTCAGATTACTAATACACACAGAGAGAGAGAGAGATAGAGAGAGAGAGAGAGTTGGCATGTGAACAGTGTAGCCTTAAATTCCTCACCAGGTCCCAGGAGATGAGCAGTTTCTGAAATAATCAAATATTCCAAGTTTCCAAATATTCAAGTCCTTGAACTGTACTTCCATTATTTTATGTACTTTCTCTTTTATATAATGTATATATAGTGTGTATATAGTGTATGAGTGTTCCTAATGAAGTGTACATTAAGCGTATAAGGTATATACTGTATATTAGTATAAGAGAATAACTTCATAGAAACTATATCTGAAAAATCTTTGTCTTTTTTTTAGGCTTTATTTGTGATAAAGTTTAAGTTGCTCACAATGTGAAGGTTTCGTTCCACGTCGGATTCAGGCAGCACTTTATAGTCTTGGTCTTCTGTTTGCTCTCGCTTTTTGGATCAGGGATAAGTTTGAGCTTCACATAGGGGTCAGAAAGCCCATTCGGATCCATCGGGACCAGGTTTCTGGCTTCCTTGACTGAAAATACACAAACGACACAATTTTCATTCAGAATGATTTTTTTTTTCAACCTAAATAGCTAAATTTTCTATTAAATATTGCTCAAGAATCCTATTTTTTTTGTCACTAAAAGCAAGATCACATTAATACATTCGTGTCTGGTTTAAGGAGAAAGGTTTCTCTGGTTATTTATATCTACTATATGATTGGATATATGTTTCCTAAATGTTTTATATATAACTGAAAACCAATAAAATGTATTTGACCAATAAAATCTGAATTTGAATTTTATTCGTTTTTATTAGGGAAGGCAAAAAACAAAAAAACCTGTGAATCAGTGTACTAAACTGTGTGCATAATTTACCTTAACATGGCCATGAGAAACCAAACGGAGGTCAGAAAATGAGGCTGTTGTTCTCTGTTAATTTTATACAGCAGTAGATGTATTAGTCATCACATCCACCCTGGATATTATTCCACCATGCTTGAAAAGGGCTTGTACTTCCTGTACAACTTTTATCAATCACACAGTAATTGTGAATGAAATCTTGCATGAAATGTGAATGAAAACTCCTACAGTATGTTTGAGGAAATTCGTTAAAGTATATTTGAGAATTCTGTGCTTTGCCTTTGTTTGCTTTCTTGATTTGCCTTTGACCTTCTTCGTTTAATTCTTGCACTTTTCTTAAATGTATAGCTAGCTAGCTAGCTAGCTGGGATTAGATACCTCCGTGTTCGCAGCTCGGAGTAAAGCTGTGACACGATCATACAAATAATCAAAAGCTCAGACAGATATAAGGGATATGCTGCTATCATTAGAATCCATCAAAGCAGCTGTGTTAGCACTGCAGGTTCAGTGGCCGAGAGAACTTAAAAGTGAATGCAAGTTTTTTTTCTAGTCAATGGCAGTTTACTAAGAACAAATAAATAAATAAATAAATAAATAAATAACTCTCACATTCTTAGGGTATCTCATTACACTGACTATTGGATCAATAATATTTTATTGCAATATCATTATTCACACCAACGCAGGAGGGATATTTAGGACACTACACTTCCTTGCCAGAGGGCAACCTTGTAGTGTTCAGGTGTATGTTTCATTTCCTTTATTCATTGTTCTCACCTGTTCTGTGTTTAGTGATAAGTCACCTAATTTAGGTTCTTGTTTTTCACATCATCTTCATCTAGCTTCTGTTTGTAACCCGTGTGTATGTATTCTGGACCTTTGATTATTTCTGTACGTTAGTGTTTGGTTTTACTTTCTTTGATTTAAGTTCCTGTTAGTAGTTTTTTAGGCCTGAGTCTTGACGCTAGGCTTTAACAATTTGTTATGAATTTCCCTGGCAAAAACTTTCTACATTTTTTCAGCTATAAAATTAACACGAGCCTCAAAAAGCCTTAAAAGCAGGCAATATGAACCTATATAACAACAAGAGATTGTGGTCTTGTCTTTCTAACACATAAAGCTACGTTCACACAGATCACTGTATTATGAAGACGTTCCTACTACTGTTTGCTATAGCAATAATGTGTATCGGTGGAGCGTCTAGCATTTGACTTAACAGCAAATCAGAGATATAGCAGTTGTGTATATGCATGATATCAGAACAGATGATGGAGAAGCAGTGTGTGCTCTCTATTTGCATGTTCAACTTTTCTCAACTTTGTAGCATCGCTGGACACAAAAGTCGTTATCTCTCATTGAATATGATTGAGTATAATTATTGGTATATATACAGCATTACATAACCGCTACATTGATGTTATCATTCATAGCTCACAGCTGTTACGATATGTTATGTATGGTTGCATTGTGACTCCTGTGTGTGATGTCATTGAGATGCACAAGCACGTGAAGTGAAGGAAGAATACAGAGAATCCTGTGTTTTGTAATTAACAGAGTGAACCAAGCTTATAACAACAGCAAGGGACTACTATACTATACCACTATTGTCAGGACCCTGCTCGGCGTTCTGGCAGCATGTTTTGTGTCGCGTGTCTTTGTGTATGTTTTGTTCTAACGTTTCTGACCTATACTCACCTGTTCCTAATTACCCTGCCTATTTATTCCCTCCGTGTTGCATGTGGCTTTGTGGTGTTTTCATCTTTGGTTTGTATGTTTTGTGGTATTTTAGCAGTCGCCTAGTTGTTATCCTTACTGCTTGTTTTTTTCTAGTTCTTTGCATCAGGTTTTCCGTGTTTTTGTTTCCCTAAAGATGTTTCATATTATTTTAGTTAATAAATCGTGTTTGCTTTGTTATCCCATCCGCTTGGGTCTGGTTAATATCTCTCTTGAGGCATCCGCATTACTGACAACTTCATTTTCTCCAAAAAGCACATCTATAACTGCCTGATTGTTATAATTATTATAATTTTATTTTCATATAATAATATATTATTATTGTTTCTCTGTAGGAGAAAGTCCGGTGTGGTTTCTCCTTAACACCTGATATTGACTGAGGTAATGGCTTTTATGTGTCCATGCTTTCAACACCCCCACCCCCATACACACAACCACACACTAAGAGGATCGTAGAGAAATTCTAATATCTCTCTCATAAATATTAAACAAACTTTTGACCTCGATAGTCGACTGTTACACTGATTAAAATCCTGGGAGAAAACAGAAAGCAGCCCAAGGGGATGTGTGTATGTGTGTGTGTGTGTGTGTGTGTGTGTGTGTGTGTGTGTGTGTGTGTTTGACTGCACAGACCTTAATTTTCCAGCTGATGAGCGTTACACCCAGTGCGCTTTGTACGAATGCACACACAAGGGAGCACGTAGATTAGATACATGAAAGTATCTATGAAGGCATTTACAATGTGGATACAGAATTTGGCAGGCATGTGATAATTCTTTATATCAGATCACTTGTGTAGTGGATGGAAAATTGTTTACCATGTTTATACCATATGATTTCATCCGAGTACAAGATTTACAAGATTTGTGAGGAAACATGAGGAAAAAGATCTTGCTTCTACGGTCACTGTCTCTTTACACTGTCCATAATAAGTGATGTAATGATTAAACGATAGCTTTCTTCTTTACATGGCTCGCTTCTGCCATTATCTAGCTTCCACATTAGGTGTCCATTTTTCCCAGTTGCCAAGCAACAGCATTCTCACAACTTTAGCTGATTGGCCGGTGTTTGTCGCTTTCTACATCAAAATGTAAACATATTACCATGTAAACAAGGAAAAGATCTGAAAGAATGGTTTGGCCAAGGCTTATACTCTACACTATCGTCGTCACTAACAGGCTAGTAAATAAAAATAAGAAAAAAAGTGACTGATTTGGTGTTTTGACAAAAAGTTGGCGCAAACAGAACTTATGAGGAATGGGAGAGAGGAAGCGCTGACACTCTGTCCACGACACATCACCTCCCATCTGCACAGAAATGTCTCCTCTCTCTGTCATGGTGCTGACAAAAATAACAAATTACTTACACTGGCTTTCTCGCTGCTGGATTTCAATATCGTGAACGAAATGTCAAATTTCATTTGCATTAGTTGTCTGTTCAGAGTAAGTTCCCTGTGCAAGCAACAATGACCAAAGAATACAATTCAGTGATGATTGAAACCTATTACGTGTGTGTGTGTGTGTGTGTGTGTGTGTGTGTGTGTGTGTATGCAGTATGAAGAGGTGAAGAGATTTTTCATTTCTACACATTTATTTAATATTATTTCATATATTTCATAAATCTCTTAGCACATTTATTGATGCGTCAGATCAATTTAATGTATTTTTTAAAGAAAAAGATCATCAAAAGCTGTAAATACAAGTGTAATGAATAATAAAAATAAAAGTGACAAGTTGTTCTAGGGGGGGGCACGGTGGCTTAGTGGTGAGCACGTTCGCCTCACACCTCAAGGGTCGGGGTTCGATTCCCGCCTCCACCTTGTGTGTGTGGAGTTTGCATGTTCTCCCCGTGTCTCGGGGGTTTCCTCCGGGTACTCCGGTTTCCTCCCCCGGTCCAAAGACATGCATGGCAGGTTGATTGGCATCTCTGGAAAATTGTCCCTAGTGTGTGATTGCGTGAGTGAATGAGAGTGTGTGTGTGCCCTGCGATGGGTTGGCACTCCGTCCAGGGTGTATCCTGCCTTGATGCCCGATGACCCCTGAGATAGGCACAGGCTCCCCGTGACCCGAGGTAGTTCGGATAAGCGGTAGATGAATGAATGAAGTTGTTATAGGTTAAAAAATGAACCTAAAGAATTGAAATAATGTTACTTCAAGTATAAAATTCTTTTAAGTTACAGCATAGTAAATACCAGGGCTCTTTGTAGTGCAGCATCATTCTCTGTCAAGTAAATTATAAATATTTCAGTATGTTTATTATGTTTACACTTAATTTGGACTATTTTGAGCATTGCATTCATTTTTTTAACTCACTATCCCAATATGATTTGGAAATCATCTAAAAATCCAAAACCTATTTAGACAGAAACCTAAATAAACCTGAAAAAGATGTCATTTTATATTCTGCTGTGTATCACTGGGCTTGCTGTGTGTTTGACTCATCCCTGCCCCACCCCTCTGTAGCAGCACGTCTAAGTGACAGAGAATTAATGACATCCCCACACCAATCTCCCTCTTTCTACCTATTCCAACCTTTTATTTAAATTTTCTGGAATTGTTGTCGTTATGAATCCGTATTTCTTTCAGTTTTTCGGCCATTACACAAATGCACATGCAACGTCATGCCAGGAAAGCGCCACAGAACTGAACTAAGCGAGATAAGCTCTAAGACGCATGATTAAACAACACCACCACCTGCTGGACAAACAGAGAACTACAATTTCGTCATGTCTTGAGCGCTTTCCATCTGCATTTTGTTTCTTTGTCGCTCTCACACCATCACGATCTCTCTCACCATCTGTTGCTGACCACACGACCATATGTAGATAAAGTATTAGCTAATTTTGCCAAGAATTTCTACCAACTAACACGCAAAAAAAGACATTAATAGGAATGAAGCCAGTCTCTGAGCTCAAGCCCACAGTCGAGGTTGCTGTTATGGAAAATTAATCAACACATTCAGGCCAATCAGAATAGATTTAATATCATTAAACAGCGCTTTTGTTTAACAATTTGTAAGTACAATATTCAAGATCTGCAAAAGCACCTAAGCTGTCCCAGTATTAATGCTAGATAAACTTATTTTGTGCTTTAATTCGCCTCAGTAGCTCAATAGCCACTATGCTAAATCATGATAATAAGAAGTGATTTCTGATTGTGGGCTTTCTTTGCTTTCCTTCTCTATCTGTCTATTTTGTTTCATCTTTTAATGTCACATATTGTCTAGCTACACTTCAATAGAGTGAAGCCGTTATAAGAAACAGCATCTTCAATAGCATTATGCTAAGTGTGCTGTTTCTGAGTTTACCGCTAGAGGGAACCAAACACAATGAAATGTTGTAGCCGTAGCATCACGATTTGGACCGAGTTACTAAATCTGTCAGTCTTCACTCTCAGTACTAATGAGAATGTTTTTTTTTTTGTTTGTTTGTTTGTTTTTTCACAGTTTTTTTTTACATCTACATGAAATTATGTAAGAAATAACACACCAGACTATTTCAGGATATAAAAATAATGCATTAATCTTGATCCTTCATCAGTTAATGTCAGATTATGTTAATGGCTAATATATGTAATGTTAGACAAGTTAGTTCCTGTTACAACTTACATTATAGCAAAGGTAAACAGTTTGATTTTAAAACAAAAAATAATTAATGAATGTAGTAAGTTTTTTTTCTTCCGAAAGTCTTTGTCTCCAGAAATGGGCTGTTACTATAGAAACAACAATGTAGACGAATGAGCGCATTAAATTAACCATATTGTTCATGTTTCAGCCGAAACTATTTTCTGAGTTGAGAATTTGTCTTACAGAGGATTATTGTGGACTTTTAAGGAACCGAATGATTAAGCACCATGGACTGTCCTAAATAAAGTACACAGATTGGAAAGGAAAATGAAGCTAAGGCTGATTTCTCAGCTTTTTTTTTTAATTTTTAATTTTTTATTTTTTTTATTTTATTTGATCTATTTGATCTAGTGACAGCTGTGTTTATTTACACAGCTGTCACTAGATCAAATCTCTAATTTGTAAAATCTCTATTTTTCTGCATGTCAAAGTCTATTAACTGACAGCAGTTCTGAAGTAACATGACTCACATATCCTCCGGTTCTGGTCAGTGAGACTAGGGAATTGTGGGATAAGGCTCTCTGTGTGTTGGTGTATAGTGTGTGTAAGCCAGATATTTCAGCAGCACGGTGATGCATGTAAAAGTATGTCTGACTGACTCAGTTCCTCTTTCCACACTAATTTTAAACCTTTGAGTTCCTTATGTGTTTCGTGGTCACTGAGGAGGAAAGACACCTGTTTCACACACCTGTGTACAGACTGGAGTGGTGGAGCAAAATCGTGCTTTAAAAATATGACTTTATAGAACGGATAAATAAGGAATGAATCACATTTAAATCACAAATAAATTGTTGATTTAATGTTGTCAAAGTGGTCCTACAGCGTTAGCGTGTTAGTGCTCGTGTGCAAGACTCACTGCATACGGTGAGTAAGTTGTTCTTGATGTTAGCGGTGATCTCGATGCGTCCCCTGCGTTCAGTGTGATCGGTTCCACACAGACTCGGCACATTAGCAACACAACGCTTATGAATATTCATCATACAGTCTGCAGAGGGAGAGAGAAAGAGAGAGAAAGAGAGAGAGAGATATCTGAATGTGATGTTAATTGAATTTAAATGAACCAATGCTGTATCTGGTCATCAGTAGAAGGTAATATTAGCTACCTTTTTAGCTAGCTTGTATCATGTAACCCCAAATTAACCTCCTAACTTTAGTTAATCCAGTAATTTATAATTAAGGTGATGTGACGTTGATGATGATGATAATGATAATGATACGCTTTCGACAATAACATATCTCACAAAGCAACTTTACAGAAATCCTGAAGCAGGATTCGATCCTTACTGAATGATCCACCATGAAATAAAATGAGGAAGAAACCTTGAATGGACTCAGAAGGGAAACCATCCACTACAATGTGAACCCAGATAGAGGTTTTATAATAATGCTGTTGATAATAATGACCATCAACCATGAAAATCATAGTATTGATGATGCTGATGACAATAATGTTAATGACGGTCATTGTGGCCATGAAAATACCCTAACAAGGATAGTGAAGGTAATGAATAAGATCATCTTCACAGTGAAATTAATTATGAAAATTAGGTTGATTAGGGTGATGGAATGTCATTATGAAGATGGAGGATGGTATAGATGGTATGACAATGATCATAATAAAGGTTATGTGTTGATTCTTGGTGTAATTATGATGATTGTAAAGATTTTGATAACAGCCATGTGATAATTATACTATACTGTTCTCCTACAGTGATGATGACATTGATAAGTAGATAAGTGAGTATTATTGCAGTGATGATGGTGATTATGATAGTGGTCATGTGACTATTACCATTTATTGGCAATTATTATGATAAAGGCCATGCAATGATTCTGATTATTGTGATGATTGGGGCGATTATGATAATGGGCATGAACATGATGATGATGATGGTCATGTTATGATTTCTGATAACAATGTTGGTAATAAGGATTATAGTGATGATTGTGGCTATGATATGATGGTAATTGTGATAATAAAAATAGTTATGTTGATGAAAGTGATTATAAAAATGGTCCTTGTGATGGTGACTCAGATGCTGGTAATGGATTAGTGATAGTGGATTATGATAATAATCGTGATTCTGGTAGTAGTGATGATGCTAAATATAGTGAGTACAATCATTGTGATTATGGGGGTCACTCTGATGGTGGTGATGATGAGAATAAGAGATCTCTGATTGCTGAAAGCCTTTGTTGTCAAGTTATGTGAAACATCAGAGGCATGCTTTATGACCATCCATGCATTATGTCCTGTTGTTTACTGTGTTCTTCATCAATGCGTCAGATCAGGAAATATATCAAATCCATTCATATCTGATTCATACGCAGTAGGAGATGATGGTCCGGTGAGTATGATGGTGTTGTTAATGATGCTGAGACAAAGGTAATTATGAACAAAAGATAAAGGCATGAATATGAATACTGCCACTCAGTGACACATAAATCACTATCTAAGCACACACACACACACACACACACACACACACACACACACACACACAAATACACACACTTTACTTCCTGAGGTGCTGAAATACTCCTCCACAGTTCAAGCAGAAGAGAGCTGGAGGACGAGTTCTAGCTGGAGTGTAAACAGTGTGGAGGGCCCAGAGAGGCAGATAGAGACACACACACACACACACACAAAGTGGAAAAGGGGAAACTAACTAAGTTAATTATAGCTTTGATAATCTGCAGCCATAACAACTTTCACCTATCTTTCTTTCTGTCTATCTATTGGTGTCTTTATTTGTCAATCTGTGCTTCTGTGTCTACATATTTTTCTATCTGTCTATATTTCTATACTGCTTTCTGTCCATCTATCTGGCTGTATTTCTTCTGGCATAGTGGCTTAGTGTTTGGCACATTTGCCTCACACCACCAGGGTTTTGGGTTTGATTCCTTCCTCTGTATGTTGTCCCCATGCTTCAGGGCTTTGCTCTGGATCGTCTGGTTTCCTTCCCAAACAATCCCAAATACATTCGTTGTAGGGTGTCTGGCATTAATAAATTGTCCATAGTGTGTTAACAGGTGTATGAGTGTGTGCGATTGTGCCCTGCATGCCCTCAGCCTTGTCCCCTGGGAAGAGCTCCAGGTTCCCTGTGATGTGGTGGTACACAAAATGGTTGGATGGATTAAAGTTTGGAGCACCAGCAAAGATATGTAGCTCAGTGCCTTGTCTGTTTTACTGCTGTGGCTTTTCAGATCTTGCAAATCAAAAACGCAGACCACAGTACCCCCTAAAAGACAGAGTGGGGAAAAAGTAAAAGGTGGCTGCCGTCTCCTATTTATAAACATTTCCTTTAAGGCTTCAGATTTAGAGTAGTAGACGTAGGGAATTTTGCTGGAACCTGGCAACACTCTCTATGAGTATTGGCAAGCTTTGCTTTGAAGCTCGACGTTACAGTGAAAAACTCATGTTTGCATGACTGTTTTTGTTTCATCTTTCAAGATCAGGCAGGCACACACACTGTCTGGAGCTTTCTGGTAAAAAAAAAAAAAAAAAAAAAAAAGGAGAAAAAGAATACACGGCATATTGTCTGTATCTGTATCAGTTCACACATTCTGGTATACATTTTGTGGATATAATAAACACTGATGTATAATATATAATAAATGTTGATTTAACTGAGGTTTATAAGGTCAGATTACACATTTCTACACCTTTAGTGTATTTGGAATGGAGTGGATGTATTTTGGGAATCATTAGGACACTTGGGAAGGAGTTACTGAAAGTAAGAATGGGGCATTTATCTCAGTGTTCATATGAAGATTGGATGTTGGGGGTGGAACAATGATAACTGGGATGGAGTAAGAGCTTTTGTGATAGAATTTAGTATTTAAACTGTAATTACAGCAGGGTTAGAGGTCTACTTAGGAACCTAGGGCAATAAGGATTAAGTGAGTCTGGGAATATAGAACCAGGTTAGGATGTCATGATGGGGTTTAGAGAGCATTCAACTGAATCTGAAATAAAGTTTAGGGGTTTGGGTTACAATAGGTAAGCTACTTAGGGTTGTTCTTGAAGGTAACAAGGGATTTAGAACAGAGTTATCTGCCATGACAACTCACACACACACTCACTCACACACACACAAAGTGTTTCATCTCTTGGACCCTTATGAGTGCGTTACTCACGGTCACATCTCATGCCCTGGTGAATGAGCCCATACAACAGGGAGCCACAATGATCGCAGAATGTCGGACTGGAGTACGTATGGACCTTAAACTTGTGTTTACTGCGTGGGTCCTGTAGACAGAGACAAAAACCAATCAACCATTAAACACTGATCAATATTCATTCTCATGCATTCCATTAATAATACTCAGGTATCACTCGTTCCTGCTCTTGGGTTGTGATGGAAATCTCAAGAGCTTCATAGAGGCATGAATATATTCTAAAACTAAACTCCAGTAGAGTTAAAATTCTACTAACATATAGAGTTAAATTTAACTCCGTAACTAGAGTTTATTTAAATAATAACTCTTTCATAGTCTTAAACACACAAACACTAAAATGGTTTCAGGTGAAAATAGTTACAAAAGAAAATACAAATACATTTACAGAATTTGGTAGACACCCTCATGCTTATACAATTGACCAAATGAACTTTAAGGGCCTTGCTCAGGGGCCCCTGGAGAAGCAGCTTGGTACACTTTAACCACTGAGATACTACTTCCAAGCATGAACAAGTTTCTCTGAAAATCCCTAACAGCATGAAAAATAGTTTAATAAAGTAAAATAGCACTTTTACTTTCCTCACAACAAAGTCCAGGATAATGCAGCTGCGCACAGGGAATATGTGTAGATGTAGACCAAACAAGACCAGGGGAAGATGAATAAAGCTCCAAAATATCATACCGCTTTATAGTACCTTTAAACACTGACTGCAGTCTAAGCCTAAATCTTACACAAGTTTATGTCTAATTCCAGAGCATTCAACTCTAGAAACGTGCTTTGTATATTATTTACTAGACAAATATTAAACCTTCACAGGGCATTAGGGTGATGCTCTTTTTCTCTCTCTTTCTCTCATCCCATCCACGCTGTAGTGTTCTAATGAATTCTAATAAAGTGTGCTGTGATAATGGATTGTGACTCATTAGCATTATGTCATAAAGCTATATATCAATTTTGTACTGTAAGTGATATGCATGTTAAAGACAATTACAACATTTTATAATGTGTTTTATCACCTCAATTGGGAATTTGCCTTGTTCAAGAAGGACACATGCTTATAAGGAAGCCAGTCTGATCCTGGAGTGGAAGTGTGAAGAGTTCACGATAACAATATTGTGCCTCTTAATCATCGTATAACAGATTATTGTTCCACACAAAGTGCACACACAAAATCGGTCTAACACGATGTCTCCTCCACAACTGAATTAATTCCATTCAGCAGAGAGATAATGACAATGTCTCTCTCTCTCTGTCTTTCGCTCGCTCACTCTCTGTCACACACAAACACACACACATGCTCACACAATTACAAGTGTATGAAGGGGGTCAAAGGAGGGTCCGTTTATACTACAGCACAGCACAGGAGCAGGGATAATGGAGAGAGAGAGAGAGAGAGAGAGAGAGAGAGAGAGAGAGAGAGAGAGAGAGAGAGAGAGAGAGAGAGAGAGTGGGAGGATGAGTGAAAGCAAAAAATGAAAGTGAATAGACAGAGATAAGCACAAAAGAAGGAGCAAGATATAGATAAAGAGAGGCAAGGAAATTATGCGAAAGAGAAAAATATAGATGGTAAAAAGGTGCAAGAGAAAGAGAAAGAAAGAAAGAAAGAAAGAAAGATAAGTGACAGTGTTGCACAGAAGGGCTTTCTTCATTTCTATTTTTTTTTTTTTCAGAATAATAATGAAGACATTTGAACACAATAAAAGTCTTAGACAAATCAATTTTTGTATTTTGCATTGTTTTTGTAAAAGAGCTTCAGGATTTAACACACACTCGCTGGATGCTTCTCCTAAGTTCTAAATGATAATTACTTGTTTGGGGAAACAATTTAATTTTTAATTTATACTATTAGAAAGAGAGAGCGAGAGAGCGAGAGAGAGCGAGAGCGAGAGAGAGAGAGGCACAACACATAATATTAACAGATTGTGTGTGTGTCTTTGTGTGTGTCTTTGAGTGTGTATGTTTTTGACTGTGTGTATGTGTGTTTGTGTGTGTTTGAATGTGTGAGTGAATGAGTGTGTGTGTGTTGAGTGTGTGTTTGAGTGTGTGCTCTCGCTCAGCATAATATTTACTTGGGTTTTTCCAGAGATTGTGTTTATGACAGAGTGATAATAATTCAAAGGAAAACACAGGGTTCATTTATAAACAGCCAAATTAGTAACTACAGAGAACAGGTGCACACAATAAAACAAAGAAATCAGTAACTGTAGGGTCAGGAACAAAACAGACACCAATACAAAAGCACAAATCAAAAGCACTATGACAAATGTGCTAATGTAAATAGACACAAAAATACACACTGTTATAAACTCCCAGTCATCTAACATGCATCAATATAAACAGATTAAACAATTAATATAAATATGTACATACACGCAATGATAGAAATGTACATGTTTAATATAAAAGAAACGTTCATTTAAACACATGCTATTAGAATACATTTAGTACTTATAAACACTCACTAATATACACAATGTTTGTTTAATATAAAATATTATAAAATAAGAATATGGATGCAATCATATCACACCATAAAAGGTAACATAGGATGTGAGGAAGCACGAATTGACTACTAACAGTCAATGAAAGAAAACAAAAGAAGTGGAAGCTATTGTGACTCTCTTCTGTGCCAGAAGAAATATATAGCAGGGTAAACAGCACCTCAATATTTCAAGACACATTATAGAAAAAGTGAATTAGGTTTCAGTTCATTGGGGTGAAAAGAAAATGATCTACAGTACACTTTTTGTGATCATGGACACTATGCATGTCAGACGGTGCTGAATCAGTGTTAAAAGAAGTCACGGCATAAGAAAACGTTTTCCTCTGAAGAAACATGGAGCACTACATCTTTAATCAGCTGAGGCATTCATTTACGGCTCACGGCTACACGCAGTCCAGTCAGTCCTCTGCTTCAAAGGCAACATTTCCTGAATGATTTGTTTTATTTGTCTTAATGTATGAGTTTGGCTTTCTCTGATTAATGTCTAAATTATTAAACGTCTTGGTTTCACAACCTAGCATGACTAGCATAAGAACGAGTTTTTATTAAACACAACCAGAGGTGGGTAGTAACGAGTTACATTTACTCCGTTACATTTACTTGAGTAAGTTTTTGAAAAAGATTATACTTCTAGGAGTAGTTTTAAATCACTATACTTTTTACTTTTACTTGAGTAGATTTGTGAAGAAGAAACTGTACTCTTACTCCGCTACATTAGGCTACAATGATCTCGTTACTTTTCTTGTTACCTCTTTGTTATTCTACGCATCAATTTTAATGTTTTATTTTGACAGAGAGAGAAACTTCCGCTAAGGCTCTACCACGTGACTGTGTTTCACCAATCAAACGTAGTTGTGCAGTCTCTTCACGTTACCATACTCAATCTCAGCGGCGGGACGCGTTAGTTAGCAACAGAGCAGTTTTGTCAAGTTCAGCTGTTTCGAGTTTTTTTTTATGTGCTCAACTTTACTCAGCGCCGCAAGAGCCGTCAAATGTGCAACAATCACAACACAAAAGAAATTAAATGTGTGTGTTTCCTTCTGTTGTTCTGTCACTGGAGACACACACACACACACAGTTCATGAGAATTTATGGGCTGCCTCGTTCTAGTTCTGCCTGGTAAAAAAGTATAAAGGTTTGGAAATTTGTGTTACTTGTGCATATTTATTTTTTTATTTATTATTATTTTATTTATTAAGTACTTGAATTTACCTGAATTATTTTAATTTAAGCTATTTTGCAATCAATTAATTTTAATTTATTTTATTGATTGGATGAGCCATAATTTGCCTAAAGATTATTTTGTATTTTTGTCTGTCTGATTGTTGTCGTGTAAAAAATAAATTAGACGTTACCCAACAGTTACTCAGTACTTGAATAGTTTTTTTCACCAAGTACTTTTTTACTCTTATTCAAGTAATTATTTGGATGTCTACTTTTTACTTTTACTTGAGTCATATTATTCTGAAGTAACAGTACTTTTACTTGAGTACAATTTTTGGCTACTCTACCCACCTCTGAACACAACAAAGCACATATTTCAGTCACTCAGTACCTTTGGATCAGGGTGTATGTTAGATGATCTTATTTGTTAATTAACTTCAACAATTAATTTTATATACATTTAGGAGCACAAATAGGAAAGAAAACTAAAAGTATTTTCAAACTTGCAGGATTTTTGTGAATAACAAAGTATCAAAAAACCTGTTCATATCTAGTGAGATAAAGAGTTCCATTATTTGATATTAACTGTGTCTTAAATCAAGGTGTGTGTGTGTGTGTGTGTGTGTGACAATTCAGTGCAAGAGCCGCCTATACAAACACGCACACACACACACACACACACACACACACACACACACACACACACACACACACACACAATAGAATAGCAGGATGGAAAATCCAGCCCTGTGGCCTCCAAGGTGTTGCCATGGTGATGTGTAAAGCCCATGACTAGCAAAATGCCAGCAACTGCAGGTAAGAAAAAACAAGAAAGCGAGAAAGATTGAGAGAGAGAAAAGGAAACAGAGAGAGCGAGAGAGAGAGCATAATACATGCTCAGTGTTTATCCTTTATACTCTCACTTTATCTGTCTCTCTGTTTCTCTTTCTTTCTGTTCCTGTATTGCTGGTCTCAGTGTCACCTGTTTATCATGCTGTGTTACGTTGAAGCAGAGAATTTGGGTAAGGAGTGTTTGCTGTAGCTGCACTGTTGGTCACACAGCACAATTTCAAACCAGTCAGGGGCTTTGTCCCAAATCCACACACGTCTGTACTGTCATATTATTTTACCATGCTTGTCCGCAATTTGGAATCGAGCCATGGAGAAACTGGAACATGCACACACACACACACACTCACACACACACACACACACACACACACACACACACACACAGACAGACACACACACACACACACACACACATTCTGCACTCCTCCTTTAGTCAATCAGAGATCATCAGCAGCCAATCAGCATTTGAGAAACGTGGGACTATTTATAGCTTCCACCCACTTACAGTGTTCTGAGACTTAATACTAATTTACACCAAGGATCGTGTGAGAAAGGGTTAAACTCTTCACAGACAGAAAAGAGACAGGGAAATGATATGATTTAACAAATTATTTTATTGTTATAAATTATTATATTGTTATATTTTTTATTTATTATTTGAATTGTATTCTCTATTGTGTGTGTGCTAGTGAGTTTGTGTGTGTGCATTAGTGAGTGTTTAACACACATGCTTATACACAACACAAACACACTGATCAGATTAGATTTATCCTATGAAGGGGGAGGGGCATCCCTAGGAGTGGGTGTGGTCTCTTTGAAGATGACTCCACCCCATGCACAAAGCACAGATCTCCCTTTGGGAAAGGATGGATATCATATACTATTAAACAGCCACCAGAACCCACTGTAAGAGTTTGGAGTAATGTGTTAGACTAATAGATGGATTATATATATATATATATATATATATATATATATATATATATATACACTCCATTCTTCCTATATATTATATAGGAAGAATGGAGTGTATCTCTCCTACGTGTTTCAATTTCCTTTGCTCGGGGAAACTACCAAAAAAGGTAGTTAAAGCTATGTTAAAATGTTCAGTGTGTGTGTGTGTTAGAGAGAGAGAGAAAGAGAACTGTCAGTGAAGATAAATGAATAATACCATACATAATACCGTACATAATCATTATTTAGATTTTTTTTAAGTATGTATTATGCCCTTGCCAATTTATTCATTCATGTGATTATACAATCAGTCAGCAGCACACCTACAGGAAAACCTACACGCACAAACCACAAACATTAAAAATTTGAGTGTGGTATTGTTGTTGATTTGAGTATTTTAGAAACTGCTAATCTGAATATTTCATCCACAGGATAGTGAGGGGAAAAAAGTGGTTTAATACCGTCCAGATACACCTAGTTCTTGAGAGAGGTCAGAGGAGAAGCGTCCGACTGCTCTGAGCTGACAGGAAGGCTACTCTAACTCAAATAACCATATCTCAGACCCAACCTTGGAGGTGCAAGTCAACCCAAATGACCGACAAACGAGTAACAACATTCATTCATTCATTCATTCATTCATTTTCTACCGCTTATCCGAACTATCTCGGGTCACGGGGAGCCTGTGCCTATCTCAGGCGTCATTATGCATCAAGGCAGGATACACCCTGGACGGAGTGCCAACCCATCACATGGCACACATACACTCTCATTCACTCACGCAATCACACACTACGGACAATTTTCCAGAGATGCCAATCAACCTACCATGCATGTCTTTGGCCCGGGGGAGGAAACCGGAGTACCCGGAGGAAACCCCCGAGGCACGGGGAGAACATGCAAACTCCACACACACAAGGCGGAGGCGGGAATCGAACCCCCAACCCTGGAGGTGTGAGGCGAACGTGCTAACCACTAAGCCACCGTGCCCCCTAGTAACAACATAATTAGCATAATTAGTCATTTTGATGTTGAATTTTTCTCAATCCACACTCAGTTTCTAAGGATTCCAGATGTCACTCCAGATGAATGAGAGATATCTGTTTCCTTGTCTCTTCTCTAGTGGCCTACAAAACACCCCTAATTCCTTAGAGGCTTCTTCCTGAACGCATCGTTCACTCTGTGCAATAATGAAACTGACGCCCTCTGACACTGTCATTGTGTGTGTGTGTGTGTGTGTGTGTGTGTGTGTGTGTGTGTGTGTGTGTGTGTGTGTGTGTGTGTGTGTGTCTGTGCGGTTACAGGTATAAATAGTCAGACGCAGGAGAGCGGCAAATCAGAGGGCCTCGCTTATGGCTTCAATTATAGAAGTGGGCTAATTAGATCGCCTTTATCTAGGGACTGATGTATTCTCATTAAATCCAAATTCACCGTGGACGTTATGGAGGAGAGCAAATACTGCATCCACTTCATGTGTGGGTGGGTGTTATTCCAGATCCAAGTCTCTCAATGTCTGGTATCAACATCTCTCTCTTTCTCTCTCTCTCTATTTGTTTCATTCTCTTTCTCACAAATTCTGTGTCCCTCTCCATTGCTGTGTATCTCTCTCTCTCACACACTCTCACACTCTCTCTCTCTCCTTAGTGTTAAATGAAATCAGGATTTTCAGTTTAGGCTTTTTTTTTTACGTTTCTTCCTTCTTCTTTCTTCCAAAAGGAGGTGACTCATTCCTCGCAGAGTGGGGGCATAGTCAAACACATGTTTGCAGGTGGGCAGGTGTGTGTGTGTGTGTGTCTGTGTGTGTGTCAAACCAGGAAACATACAAATAAGATAAAACTAATTCATTCATTGAATCACATAACAAATTAATCACATTGTTATTGTTATTATTGCTGAAACTCCAGAAACTTGCTCCAATTCTCACGTAAGGGTGCTTATGCAGGATGAAGCACTGATGAAGCAAGAACGGCACATTCTGGAGAGCAAGAGGGTAAACTTAAGAGAGGTTAAGGTTAAGAGAGCATTTTCAGGTAGGCTAACAGCATATTTAAGGAAGCGAGTGCTTTTGAGAGCTCTCTCGTAACAGAGCGCAAGTGCACTAGAGTGGTTATTAGAGCAAGGCTCTCCGTTTAAGACAGGGCAAGAAAATAAAAGGCTACCGTGACGTTTTTGTATGCTTCCTTTCGATTCCTTTTAAAATCTCTTCATTTCAGAGCAAAAGACTGAACGGAAAAAAAGAAGAAAAAAAAAAAAGAAGCTGTACTTTTGAGCCTGCAGTAGTAAATCCCAGTCCGAGCTCTTGAGTCAGATACGCTGAGCGGTTCGAGACGCTTCGCCATCGCATGCCTCTAAAACTTTTTATTTTTCAATAACTTTTTAAATTTAGCAGTGGGTGGAGCATTCCAACTGACAACAAATCGGTTTTATTGCTACTAAAAATGAAACATGGTGGAGGGAGATTTGGTTTGTGTGTATAATAAAGCAGTGTCACGTATGCTCTGATCTCTTTACTCCCTTTGGTAGTCGCTGCACATTACAAGTATTTGCACTTGCACCTTTCTCACATTGCTGGACACGCCCACATCTAGTCGGCAACGCCGGCTGCGGCTCATGTCACTGAAAGTCAACAGCTCTCATTGAAAATAAATGATCTCCACAGTGCTTTTGCTTTCTCATGTAGTAAAGTTGTAACTGTGACAATCATGTCGATGTGCACAATAAAGGTTTTTTAAGACTTGCACACACTATTACTGACATCTGAAAATGCAGCTTGCAAACGCAGCATTGTGGCCACACTGGAATCACTGAACTTGATCATGAGACAAAGTTATATTACAATAATAAGCTGTATCTGTATCTGTATCATGACAAGCACAGCTTCCTACAGAGAAAACACATACCCATTATCTCCTCTAAGAACAATCAGGTTTTTTTTTTTTTCTCTATTGCTTGTGTAGTTTTTAAAATTCCCTAACAGCCAAATTACATTTTTTTTTCTCCCCTTCATAAATTTTTCTTTTTGGCATGTTAACGACAGTTTTGTAATCCAGTATTAAACCATGAGCGACAAGAATGTGGCAATAAACGTTAAATGTTGCTCGTGTTGAATCAGATAGTCTTTAAATCGAATCTTTTTTTTTTTATCCGCTTGCATTATTAAGCATGCAGTTTTTACTCAATCCATTATTATCATCAAGCATTTATATATATATATATTTATATAGCACAGAAATCTTCTTTCAAACCCTTAGAAGTAAAGACTCGAATGTAATCACTTTCAGCGATAGCTTGCATTTGTATATCACATAATGCAGGAATGCTTCACAAAATGGCGAAATCCTAGAGGAACTGACCTTTGATACATTCAAACTTCATAGATTACTGTTCTTAAAAAAGAAAAAAGAATCAATTAAAACTCTGACCAAAATAATGAACTCGAACCAAACTTAAAGCCAAAAGTAGAATCAGGTCTTTAAATAATTATGATGGAATTAATAATCTTCTGCTGCTTCGAATATAGCCGTACTTGCTGCTAGGCTGAATATATCGTGCTCCATTAGGAACAGAGCCAGACATGGACTGTTTACACTGAAAACTTCCAGCATGACTCAGAGGTCAAGGCTCAAAAAGAGCTGAAAAGAGTGTGACCGGTTCGGACAGGAAGCACACTGATCACAGCGCTCCCCTTACACACTACCATGCTGTCCACCTCACTGATAGCAGGAGAAGAATCACAGACCTTCTGCATCCCGGAGACAGATAACCGGCTCGGGGAAACAGAGACACAGCCAGGAAGGAGGAAAGAAAAATAAAGGATACTCACATCTGATGCCGGACCTTTATCTGCTCCGGGACAGGAGAAAGTGACGAACTCATGACAGCGCTTATGTACCACAAAACAGCAAACTGTGAGAGAGACAGACAATAAAGAAATTTAAACAGAAATTAGAAATCTCGTGGTCCAGAGCAGGACAAATTCAGCTCAGGATTTCGACTGAGTAATTTCTGATAATGAATGAGACTTGAGAATGAGTCTGGTGAGTGTTTTGTTTATGGGTCTAAGAAGAAGATCTACAAGGAGTAAACCTTATTGATCAATTTTTGACAAAAGATTATTCAGACCCCTGTCTGTAGTTAAAGTCCATCCATCCATCCATCCATCCATCCATCCATCAAGTTTAGTCCAAAACAGAGAAGGGTTCACATATAGAGGTAGTGTGTGTTCACTTGAACTGAAACAATACTGCGATTCCAGTGACTGTGAACGTAACCTGCATGCGTGTTTAAGCCAATGAAGACGTTTCGGAACACACACTTACCATGCATGGAGGGCAACGCTGTGGGACAAAGACGAGATGAGATGTGGTGAGAAGAAGAGAGATGTGGCTGTACATAACAGCACCCAAATAATAATAAAAAAACTAAGAATCTAATGAGTTCTGATCCCAAACGTATCCATGTGCAATTGTGATGATATAAGATGACCATAAATGCACTGGGATTCGATACAACACTGCCAGAGGAGACACCGGGAACAAGCACAGTCGGATTCGGACGTGCCCAGTGTGAAAACCGAGACAAGTTTCAATTGGTTTGGTTTGGACTATGCAGAAAATAAGCAGGTCTGTAAAGTCACAACATGTCATGTCTCAATTCTCAGAGAAATTCCTCATTAGGCTGGAATTAATAAATAAAAAAAATGATTCTGCTAATCTGCCCAACACAAATGATTAGACTTTCAACAAGTTTTGATCCAAAGAAATCTACTCTAAGATGGGTGCCAAGCAAACCAGAACAAGTCGGTGTCACTACTCCGAGAACATATAATATTCCATGAATATTCAAGGAACCCCAAGGTGATGTCTAAAGACCTACAGCCTGCTTTTGCACTGGTTAATGACTAGTCACTGCTCATGACGGCACTTTCAGAAGTAAGGAACTACTCTACTACAAGGACTGTTTATTTGATTAATTCTGCGATTATTACTTATTTATCTATAATTGTGTCATGATTAGTTTCATGATCCCAGCATGTACACATGGCTTTACTTTGCTCGTTCCTATGTGCAGGTATCCATTTTCTGGATCACAATGTTTTTGCCCTGGCCCTTGTTTTTTATGATCTTTCTCTTGCACCCTATTCTTTCAATTAATGGGTAAAGCAAATATTTTCAAATGATTTCTAAAAAAATGTTTTACCAAGCTTAACTGTTTAGTGCAATCTTTTTAAGCAAAATAACAAACGTTAACATGGCAGATCTCAGGATATGTGCTGGTGGATGGATGGATGGATGGATGGATGGATGGATAGATAGATAGATAGATAGATAGATAGATAGATAGATAGATAGATAGATAGATAGATAGATCTGTATATGTATCTGTATCTATTTTTAAAGCTTGGTTACATTTCTGATGCCACAAATCCAGGCAGAACTACACAAAGGTTCACAGCCTTTCATCGCCATTGCTGCTTTTGTGAACTTTCCACCTCTGAGAAACATGAGATTACGACCGCTTTCTCCATCAACACCTCTACTGAAACTGACACTCTCCTCGATCTGATAGCGCACTTTTCTGTAGATGGCGGTGAATGGCCGGTGATTAGGCGAGCACCAGCTGCTGAGTGCCAGAGTTTTCTCTACATTTTGCTGGCAGCCATGTGAGTGCGGTGTGCTGTAGTGCTTCTGTGAATAGACAACACAGCCAATGGCCTTGGGGCACACATGCGCATTTTGTTAATATCAGTGCTTTTGAAATCATGTGGTGTATCTGAGCCTGCTGTTAACAGGTTTTCATGGGCACATCTGCTTAATGGTAACAAACAAAAAAAAAAAAAAGAAAAGAAAAGACTGCTGGGAGCTGCAAAATGGCATGGTTACAAACCATGATCCACACATTAATATTATCTACAGTGTGTAATAATAGAAGCAAAGTATTGATTACTGTCCTACCATAAAGACCTACTGAAATATATATATATATAGACACTGTAGATACTGTAGACTTGTGTGGATATGAAGCTGACATCACACATGTCCAAACAGTATTCTCTTTGAGAATGACTTACTACGGCAGGTCAAATCTAACAAATGTCCCATGTCTTAATCATAAATCTGGGTTACATGCTCTCCATGGCCTGACCTCTAATGCCCGTGAACCCCACAGAATAATTAGCTAACCTTTGCAACTGCACAGTTAAGCATTTAAACATTTTCTATGTAGTTGGAAAGCATACATACTAGAATTAAAACCTGTTCCTGCATGACAGTGTACCTGTGCGCAAAGCAAGCTCCATGATGTGTTAACACACATGATGTGTGAAGTTTGGAGTGGAAGAGCTTCTGTCTAACACCGAACCCTGACTCGGATGAACTGGAACGTCGACTGCACCCCAGAACTTCTTACCCGTGACACAATAATGCTCTTGTGTGTGAATAAACAATGGTTAAGACTCTGTGTTGTTGATTGGAAAATTGGGGTTCAAGCTTCCACTGTCTGACAATTGAACAAGGCCCTTTTCCCTAACCCTCATAGCTGCCCCTGTGCTTGGACTCCAACCTCCTCAGTTAGGATATGCAAAGAAAATAATTCCTCTGTGGTGTATTGTGTATATGTGGCGATAATAAAGGCTTCTATGTGCCAATTTCATTCATTCATTCAAATCCCCACATCCATGCTTTAAATTCTAGTGGAAAGCAATCCCAGAAAAGTGAAGGTTAGAATAACAGCCAAAATCCTAAATCTGGATTAAGATGTTCATAAGGGTGTGATGACACCTATGTGAGAATGCTGTTTGTGGACTACAGCTCAGCATTTAACACTATAGTGCCTGCCACACTTGTTGCGAAGCTCCAGACTCTGGGACTAAACAGATCTCTGTGCAGTTGGATTCTGGACTTCCTGACAGGCAGGAGTCAGGTGGTAAGAATGGGCAGCAACACTTCCTCCCCACTGATCCTCAATACTGGTGCTCCTCGTGCAAACTGCCAGCCACATTGTTGGAGGTGAGCTTCCCTCCCTCCAGGATATCTACACAAGACGGTGTATAAGAAAGGCCCGGAGGATCATCAGTGTCTCCAGCCACCCGTCCATCAGACTACTCTCTCTGCTCCCCTCAGGAAGACGTCTCCACAGCATCCGATCCCGCACCAGTCGACTGAGGGATAGCTTTTTCCCTCAGGCTATCAGACTAATTAACAGTCACAACTAACACACCCTACAGCATACTTTCATAATATGGTATGCCACACACTGCACCTTAACTTCGGACTATCCACACTGGACTATACATTCACAATGCACTAGACACACTGGACTATACACACACACTGCATTTAATGCCATAATCCATCTGTTACCACTAGATACTATCCGATGCACATCCATGTCACTTCTGTACCTGTACAATCTGTTTTGCACCTTATAGTATTTTATATATTTTATATATAATATTTTTACATATATTTACACATATACATATATAAGTACATACTGCATATAATGTGTAGTGCTACTGTAAGGATGCCCAATAGTACACTGTGTGTACTGACACGTATGAGCATATTGCACATGTTCATTTGCTGATTCCATTATCTGTTTGTTAATTGTACATATTGTACACACATTGTACCGGCTATATGTATGAGCATACTGCACATTTCACCTGTGGATTTCATTGTTTGTTAATTGTACATATTGTACACACATATTGCACTAACTATATATATGAGCAAATTGCACATGTTCACATGTCAACTCATTATCTATATCTTTACCTGTATATCTGTATAACTGTTCTGCAATTTCTGGAGTTTGCTCCTAAGAATTTCACTCACCAAGGCACATGTGCTGCGGTGATGTGACAATAAAAGTGACTTGACTTGATCAGGAGTTCAGTGAAAGTCTATACATATAATATATATAAATTATCATTATGCTTGTTTGAATTCATTTACTTTACATTTACGCCATTTGCCAGATGCCCTTATTCGGAAAAACTTTCACAATTGCACATTATGGGCCTTGTACAGGGGCCCAGCAGTGGTAGCTTGGTGGATTTGAACTCACAACCTTCTGTTTGGTAATCAAATGCCTTACCCACTAAGCTACCACATCCCCTCTTTTTTAACCTTTCATATCTGAGCAGACTGGGTCTCATTCATCAAACCATCTACAAACAAATTTGGTCACAAATTTGCATTCCTGCATGATACACCAACTACAAACTGGGCTTGTGGTGGGGAAACTGCTTAACATGATCGCTAGCCCTCTTCCGCATACATTATACTCTCAATCAGCCACGTTACCCAGCAGTGTTTACCTGAAGTTAACATGCTAGAAGGAAAGAAATCTTTAGTTTTAGAATGGTGAATCTGGCACACTTCTCTCTTTTTATCTGTGTTGGATCTCTGTGCTGGTGAAAAGAGCAAACTTTCCTGCACCATATGGACAGACAGTCGAGTGTGTTGGTGCCACACAATTCAGCTCAACACCTACACACCCTGTCTGTCTCTCCGTGTCTTTCTCACTCACTGTCTGAACACTTTCCAATATCGGGAATGGAGAAACATTCCTCTAATAGATATTATTATATCCTTGTATGTATTTCACTGAAAAGTGTTTAGACTAAAGCAGATCCTGTGAGTCTCTCGCCTTCATTCTTTGTGTGTGTGTGTGTGTGTGTGCGTGTGTGCGTGGGTGGTGACAGGTGCACCGAGTGTGTGTTAAAGGTTAAAGCAAAATTCCGACTATAAAAAAGGTAAACACACACCGCAAAAAGGACACACACATCCTTCTAATACTCGAACAGTTTTACTCATGACCTCATATTTCCTTTAAAATAAATTAAATAAATGAATATATAAATAAAATCGGCCCCTCCCAATACCATCATTACTGCTTTACCTTCTGTGCTGAGAAATACAGAGTGAAAAAGATATAGTGAGAACTGGATAGAGTGTAAAAATGAATAGAGAGTGCCAAGTTTCATTGGAGATGAGATGATTCAGTGTATTGTAGCTATGCCAGAGCAGAGAGATAGACCAGGAGAAAGAGAGAGAGAGAGAGAGAGAGAGAGAGAGAGAGGATGAGGGGGTTGGGGGAGTAGGTAACAAGTGCCAGGTTTAATTGCCGTTAAGCATGCACAGTGTGTGTGCATTAGATCGACCTCCCCCGCATCGTGCGTGCTATTTATTATTTAATGGCGTCTTTAATTATGAAAAGGCGGACCGGCCTCCTGCAAAGGTGACAAGAGCTAGACAAGGCACATGGTCACCTTTCACCCCTCACCACCCTGTTTACATCTGACCTCCACACCGTCAAACACACTGTCCAAACATCAGATTTTTATTATTGCTGGTAACAAATATATTAAAGGGGATTATTTTGTACTTTTATGAATCAGGAATAAAAGCAAACCAGCGTTCATGAGAAAATTGCACAGAGTGGTTTGAGGAAATGTCTTTTCTTTCTAACTCAGGTCTGTAGTTTCATGTATCCCATCACTGTAATCTACACAGAGGGTAATATTTTACATCCCACTCCTCTGACCATCCGTAATACATCAGCAGTGATTAAGGAGGTGAAATATAGTTGTGGGAGTAATTTATGAAAACAAGTGTATTATTTATTATCAAACTTTTTAAAAAAAAAAAAACAACAAAAAACAAAACTTTAGATCCATGCTCACGTTTGGATTCTGAGGAAGCATGGTATGATCCCATGGCATTACAGATTAGCTCTGTGTGTGTGTGTGTGTGTGTGTGTGTGTGTGTGTTTTCTCTACACCGTTCTCATTATACCAACAATAAAACCCTGTGATATAATCCATTGCTCAACCTTAATAGTTTCACTGTCAAGCTATTAGTAGATAGTCATTAAAAGGGACAGATTTGGCATTGGTTTAAAAAAAAAAAAAAAAAAAAAAGGTATGAATATGACAAAGAGAAATATGGAGCTAGAGTTGGCTTGGTGAGTAATTCTGGCTACTGCATGCTTATTCTTAATAACAAAACACCATCTGGAAATGGGAGCGAGAATGTAATATTCTGACGAGATTGTCTCTCCAATCAAAAGTGAAGGAAGGACCAAGTGTTTTGATTTCCGGTGCCGCAGCATAGCAGCTTCGTATGTTGAGCTTAGAACAAAAAGGATTCTTGGCAAGAATCACATTCAGAGTTACCAGAGGTTAGAAACTGTTTTTTTTTGTTTTGTATTGTTTATCCGATATCGCTTGTAATTTTAACTGCTTACATTGATTGAACTGATTTCAGAATAGCAACAGCTATTTTCTATTTTCTAACCACAAAATTTTTTTTTAACTCCATTTATTTATTTATATAACACATTCTTATATAATTAATTAATTATTTCACTCCATATAGTTTCTGTATGATTGTGGATGTGAATTAAAAAATACAACTAAATGTTAAAGCTGTTGTTCTAAAGGGATTTATTTTGTCTCAATGCAAAGAAATTTAATTGTGCATTAGATTAAGATTTTTTCGATGATCTCATTAGAATAGCGCTAATGCACGGTGAAACGGATTAAGAGCCAAACCCACGACACGAGAGCTCATTAGTGACCGAGACACAGTGTTTGGCTAATTGCACAGTGCTTCGTGTTGAGTAAAAATATTGTTGAAAATCTGAAGAACTCTAATTTATCCTGCCAGAAAATGCACATTATCCCATTCAGTGTTTTAGAAGACTTGATCACACCTTCACTTGGAGCTAGAGTTCAAATCCAACAATGAAGCCGTGACTGAATTTAGCGTTATCCGAACGACACACAATTCGATCCCTAATACACAACTATCTGTGCGATGCAACCTAACATACATTTACATGCATAATAAAGTGCCGTGAAATATTTGAGTGTATTTATGAGGCCACTCTCAGGCCCCAGTTCAACACAATTCAATTAGAAAAGTGAAACAGCCTGCTGTTGCTCCTCGCAGACTCCGCTTTGTAGTGTAGTTGTATCCTCAGTGCTTGCAGAGAAACACAAGAGCACACCCACACACTTAAACCCCAAACACACATACACACTTAAGTGCACACTCCCACAAAGACACCCACACATGTACATATCTACTGCTGAAGAACTGTAAAGCTTCACTTGATCAGCTCTGATTACCGCAGTGACTGCAGCTCAGGCCAAATTCCACTCAATCCCGTATGCTTCGATTCAATTCCACTGACTTCCCCTGCTTATAATTCTTTTGATGAAGCTTAACAATAACAGATAAGAGGTAACAGTATATGACTAATCATGCACTAATACCTGCAATAATATTTACTTTAACATGAACTTTTTATGGGTTCATGCTTGGAATGATCATTAGTTCATGTTTAAGTTTTAATTCAGATTTCAGTGCATGATTATTTATTTACTGCTATTATACATTTTTCACAGAATTTTTTTCTCCCACCGAGACCAAGAATTCAGTAGTTTGGTCAAATATACTGTAAAAGCTGTTATTCGAATCTGAGCTGAACTCAGAGGTCAGGGCCCGTATACAGTACATGATCCTAGTGACGTAATTCTAAGAAAACTCTTAGAAATGTGGGTGTTTTCCCCTGAAAAAAAATAAAGAGAAGATCCTAGAAAAGATAAAAGTTATTCATGAAGCATCTTAACCCTTAAAAGAGCTCTTAAGGTCAAAAAGTGTTAGGAGTAGAGATGAGGACTTTTAAGATGCTTAAGAGTCTCTTTAGCAGAGGAGAAAATGACCTAAAGGTAAAGAGGGAGAAGAAATGTATTGTTAATCATGATAGTGACTTAATAAAATGCTACAGATTAGATCGTGTAGGGATTATTTTCATATTAGAGATAACATCTCTGGCACAGCACAGAAATGACATATATATTTATATATAGACATTTCTGCGCTGTCAGAGATGTTTATATTTACATTTTCATTACATTTATTATATTTGTAACATACATATGTTAGCACATCTCTAATATGGTTGGTAATGAACGTAATCACTACACGATATAGACTCAAATATCTTAACATAGAGACAAAGTGATGGCTTACAATAGATCAGATTAGATAAAAAAGAAAAGATAAAAGTTGTTGTATTTTCCTTGCTCAGTGTTGCTCTGAGATTGGTCCTGCCTGAATCACTCCTATTTAGAGTTTTAAGATGAATTAGGAGCTCTCTGAGAACATTTTTTATGAATACAGGCTCAGGTGTTCACTTCCTCCAGAACTGCTTGTTGGATTGGTTCTTGTTTCCCATTTCAAATTTTAGAACCCATTTATTTGCTAATAGATTCATTATATCAGGTAAAAGGATTTTGTAACGTGTTCATGGTGATAGGTGCCATGTTATCAATCTTCTAGGTCGTCTGTGGATGAGAAATTCAATTTCAATTTTTATTTAATTCCATTTATTTGTATAGGACTTTAAACAATTGATATTATCTCCAAGCAGCTTTACAGAAGTATAGAAAGAGAATCAAAATTGTAAAGTTTAAAATGAAATTACTACAGTATTCATCTTTAACTTTTATCCCTCATGAGCAAGTGGCAACGGTGGCAAAGAAAGAAGAAACATGAGGAAGAAACCTTGAGACTTAGAAGGTAACCTCATCCTCATTTGGGTGAGAAATTAAAAGATTTTAATGGCTTAGTTGGTTTATTTTATGTCTTATGTTCGCACCTCCACGGTTTGGGGTTTAATTCTTGTCTCTATCCTGTATGCCTCGGTACTCCATTTTCCTCCAAAACTTAAAACTCTACAGTAACTTTGAAAAATTAAGCTATTATGGATTATAGTTTCCAAGAGAGTGATTGGGCAATAAGCACAATAAGCACAATATCCAGAGCTAGCAATTACAATTAGCAGAGCATAACAACAATTTCATCATCAAGCAGTTGATCAAAAATCCTAAGACATTTAAACTGGAACAGATATGACAGTAAGAAGTAAGAATGAGACCTCAGTAATAAGCATCATTGCAAATCTATCAGCTGCTACAGAAACAAAGTGGTATGTATTACGACAGCTAGCTTTTAGCATTCAGATAATGTGTACAATTAGAGTCATTTTCATGCTTGCTAACATAGCTAGGCTTAGCTTATGTTTTTACACACTTCCCGTTTGCCTTATGATAATGAATAAGTATTTAAGTGTAAATAACTACAACCAGTATACTTTCATGTTTCTTTAAACTTAAACTTAAATGAATTTTAAGATGTACCTCACACTTTACCAAAGCACTGAGATGAGAAATTGAACTTTTCCTTGAGTAAATTTAGGCGTCCCTAAATCTAAATGTCCCTGACTGAACACAGTGTTAATTGGGGTGGACAAATGATCAGAGACCTGTCTGGCTGTCTCCAGTGAATCTAAACAGCCACCTTGACTGATAAATGAGACACAGCCGAGTGTCCCGTGTGACTTCTGAGTCCTTGGAAAGTCCTTGATCTACAAAAGACCCCCCTCACGCAAAGACACGCACATACAGAGCCAGATTGATAGGCGCTATGTGTAATATAATTATCCCAGGTCCTCGTTAAAAGGAGGCCAACGTTAAGGCGGAGGATATTTCGGTGTCACTGTCTCCGTCTGAACACTTTAACACCAGCAACAACGAGGACAGGTGTACGTGAGAGACACTAACGCAACACACACATGACTCACATGAGCGGTGAGACTCGGCGCAAGCATGACTCGGGTCAAATTTTGGTAACTTGTTGAATTTTCATAGAAGGATTTAAACATGTGCAATGTGGTAGTAATACTATAATGTTTTACGGAGATTTTTGCTTTTCAAGATAAAACTTTTATGTTCTATTGGCAGACCATTTTCTTCTTTCTAGAAATACTTAAAATAAGCAGGAGTATCAGCCCATAGAACACAGCAGTTTCAAGTGTTTTAATATAATTTTCTAACTTTTTATTTAATTCTCGATAAAACGAACTATAGTCATGATACATATAGTAATATTTGCTGTGTCGAAGTCATAGAAATGAAAGAAAACTATTAATCAGCCCAAAAACTAATTTCCATTTGCTCCTTGCTAAAGCCAATAGTAAATACATGAGCATCCTGTTGCTGACATTCCAGCTAAATAGTCTGAATAGTCTAAATAGTCTAAACAAACTGAACCTGATAAATACGGTATGTTAAATTAAACTGTCGGTCATCGAACGAATTTCCATCATCGGACGATTAAATAGGATGTCTGGTGTGAGGAAGATCACTGTAATATGTACGTTAGATGACCAGTTGGAACAGTCATATCAGGTCTTTAATCATGGCGGTCATCAGCATGGCTGAAGGTGAGCTTGAATCTGACAGCAAACCGAGTAATCTGATAATACGTCTTCGCTAGTATTTAACTTTGGACGGCTCTGAGCATCTGCACGGTGAGGTAACTTTGTGATACTATTATCACTGTTACAGTCTAAAGAGTCATGCCGCGTTCACAATTAGCAGTTCTTTTTAATTCTTTTGAGTCTGGTTCCTCTCAAGGTTTCTTCCTCATGTCATCACAGGGAGTCGTCACTGTCTGAGACTGGATTGCATATTAGTGATCTGAAATAGTGATAAAGCTAATGAAAAAAAAAAAAGAAATAATGCTGCTCTAGTATCAAATGTTAAAGATGCTATACAAATAAAATCTCTCTTATTGAGCCTGGCTTAACTCCAGTGTTTCACTGTAATGACACTCTGTGTCCTAAACATCATTGTAAATTACACATGCGTCTGAGTTTATTCAGCATACAGAAGCTGAGACACGCCTGAAGCCACAAGCTAATGGTTTTCGATATGAAACCCCTCCAGAACCCACCTTAGGATGAAGAACAGACGCACAAATGTATCCATCATTATTGAAATCTAAAGAGACACCTGGAGCAAAGGAGCATGGGACATAACTCTAGTACAGGAAGGATAAATGAAATGTCGCCTTACTGTGCTGTCAGGCTGAGGCTGATGCTGTGGCGAATGTGTAGTAGACTCGTTGTTTATTCGGTTCATTTGAATTCTTACATAAGCCAGATCTGCTTTGCATCCAGTTCACTCAGCTTGCACTTACATGTATTCACTCACATTGAAGCGCAATTATACAAACACGATATTGTGTGCGTTTGTGCTTTGACAGAGATAGAGAGAAACACAGAGAGAGATTGAGACAGGAAGAGAGTGAAAGAGGAAGACCTGCTGTCCTCCTGTCATATATCCCCTCAGCGTATGGCGAGTTTCCCAGCACAGCGTGCACTCTTCGTACTTTTATCGTGACGTGTTCTGGCTCTGGCTTCGTTCCTGTCTTCACCCCGTCTTATTTCCTGATTGTTGTTCACCTGTTCTCTGTCTAGATCTTGAAAAGTTTGGCTATTTATGCTCTCCTTTTCCTCGTTCTTGTCAAATTATACTGCCGCACTTGTCAACCTTGTTTTCTTTGCCCATATGAATCTGATTATGGATAATGAAGTTGCCTTCATGTTTGTGATAATGATGATGTTTACTGGTTTTACCCTCAATAAATGAATGAAGGCTCTAAGCTTTTAATCCACTCACGTTACAACCCCGTGGGGAAGATGCCCTTATTCTCGCTCAGAAAGCATGGAGTTTAAGTTAAAGTGACTATTAGCCTTTTAGTGATGATAGATTGTCTATTCACGTCTTTTTGTGTCTTTGTTCCATGTGATGTTTTATCATGTATTTAAGTCTAAGCCAGAATTCCCCAGTGCTTTAATTTCTAGTTCTGTAGTTCTTGGTTTTAACTCTCTTTTGTTATCCTGAGCACTGTATAAACACTGACTGATTAAACACTGTACATTATGTGTAATAGAACACTGAACTCTATAGCTAATAGAACACTTAACACTGTGACTGATAAAACACTGTGCACTGTGAATAACCACTAAACAGTGTGACTAATAGGACACTGAACACTGTGACTGATTAAACACTGAACAGTGTGACTAATAGGACACTGAACACTGTGACTGATTAAACACTGAAGTGTGACTAATAGGACACTGAACACTGTGACTGATTAAACACTGAAGTGTGACTAATAGGACACTGAACACTGTGACTGATTAAACACTGAACAGTGTGACTAATATTACACTGAACACTGTGACTGATTAAACACTGAACAGTGTGACTAATAGAACACTTAACACTGTGACTGATAAAACACTGTGCACTGTGAATAACCACTAAAAAGTGTGACTAATAGGACACTGAACACTGTGACTGATTAAACACTGAAGTGTGACTAATAGGACACTGAACACTGTGACTGATTAAACACTGAACAGTGTGACTAATAGGACACTGAACACTGTGACTGATTAAACACTGAAGTGTGACTAATAGGACACTGAACACTCTGACTGATTAAACACTGAACACTGTGACTAATAGAACACTGAACACTGTGACTGATTAAACACTGAACAGTGTGACTAATAGGACACTGAACACTGTGACTGATTAAACACTGAACACTGACTGATCAAACACTGAACACTGTGACTAATAGAACACTGAACACTGTGACTAATAGAACACTGAACACTGAATGATGAAACACTGAAAAGCGTGACTAATAGAGCACTGAACACTGTGACTGATTAAACACTGAACGCTGTGACCGATTAAACACTAAACACTGATTGATCGAGCACTGAACACTGTGACTGAGAGAACCAGAGGCACGAAGAGTGAAACCTAACTACTGCGACTATCAAAACCACAACTATAGTGAATGACAACAATACTGATGTTACTCTGAGAGACAGAGAGTGAGACGGGTGTAATGTGTGAGATGTGATGTTGAGAGTCATTTGTTCTCAGCGAGCGAGAGAGAATAGAAAAATGAGTGCTGTTTGATTTTGCCCTTTAATGCCGGTGGTAATGGTCGTTATGCAAGTAAGGAGAGGCTGCCTACGCAGTGCGAATAAATATAGCAGGATACGCACTGAGCAGAGAGAGGGGTCAGAGAGTCAGCGGCAATACACAGCTGTTCTGAATTCACACCCATGCACGCACATACACACACACACACTCATACACTCTGCTTTAGCACTGCCTACAGCTAAGCACACTTCAGGTGTCCTACGCTTGTACACTGTACACTAACATGAACTCTTTAAACTTCATCAGCTATCTGTGTAAGACATCAGACACAAACGATTTATTTATGTAATAGATGAAGTGAAAGATCCGTGTCTAAAAAAGTGTTACTTCTGAGAAACTGGAAGCCACGCCCTCTTTCCTGGAACTGACACACACAGAGACCATGTCATCTTCATGATTACTGAGACCAGTGCACTGAGGACACAGTAATATGACGCTGGTTGGTCCAGCTATACAGTATGTAAGCAATAAAATCGTGACGGAAGAAAATACTCAGCAAGGAGTGTATTATTTGTCTTATACCACAGCAATTAGAATTTGAATATATTAATTAACACGTCATCACTTACGGTACCGTATTCACGCACTTCCGGTGACGTGACGTTCACTGTTTTGCGCTGAATCTGACGCTAAAGCTGCTTTGAGACAATGTGAATTGTGAAAAGCGCTATACAAATAAAGATTATTAAATTGAGTTTAGAGCATTAGCACGGGGTTAAGCTCTGTTTGAAAAGCCTTGTAAAGTGAGATAGCGGGAGTTATTGCACACACAGTTCTCTAAATTATTCATGCATTCTAGCAAGTAAAATAATAATGCAATTCTTTAAACAATGTAAACGTTGTGTGCAAACCATACAGTTAGAGTCTGATATCAGCTTCAGTACGTGCATCAGTGTAAACGTGAGAGATAAATGATAAAGCTTTGAAAAAAACAGCTCATTCATCTCTCTTTCTTATCTTTCATAAGACACAATACACAGAGCGCTACACAGAGAATACCTCGGCTACACGACCTCAGCTGGAAGACTTGTTGACACTGGAGACTCCTTCCATGAGTGCAATGTAAACATCTCAGACTGAAAGCATGACAGTATCAACAATGATATGTTTTTTCGATGCTAACTAACACCATGTGTTCTAAATGAGGTTATAGCAAACAGGATGTAGATCGTCCACGTCCAGTTTCCTGTGAATGAGTTGTTGCTATAGAAACAATAATGTATCTTATATTATTACCTATCATTTGATTACAGTCAGTGCTGCTGTCAGAGTTGCTGTTATAGAAAATGAACCAAGTATAAAGTTCTATTCTATGCACTATTTTCATATTATTTTTATATATACACAGTATATGTGATTATTCATCTCTCCATCTTGTCCTGGTCTCTCTGTTTTTTCCTCTGTCTTTCTATTCCTGTCTTTTTCATCTCTCTTCTGTCTGTTTGTGTCTCTTTATATGCACTGAATAAATTATGTGAATGTCAGAGTTACAGTCTGTGTGGAAACAACCAGAAACACTGATGCCGTAGGTGAAGTTCTCCTCTGTGTGTGTGTGTGTGTGTGTATGTGTGTGTGTGTGTGTGTGTCAGCTCCACAGCAGCGAGAAGATGAGGCTTTTTCTCTACACGACCCTTGGCCGTACCTGACCACCCACACACACTCACACACACAAGCAAGTACACACTCTCACACACAAGCTCACACACACAAGCAAGTACGCACTCACACAAAAGCACACAAACACACACACAAGCAAGTACACACTCAAACAAAAGCACACAAACTTACACACACAAGCATATACAAACTCACAAACAAAAACATATATAAACTCACACAAAATCACACAAACTCACAGAGGCATATATACACTCACACACAAACATGTACAGTACACACACACACACAAACACACACATATATGCAGTATGTGCACATACTCACTCACTCACTCTCTCTCTCTCTCTCTCAATCTCTCTTTCTCACACACACACGCACACAGAGGCATATACACACTCACACAAGCATGTACACACAAACACACACACAGGAATATACACAAACACACATACAGTGCAGGACTCCAGGAGGTGTGAAAGAGCAGAGAAACGAAAAAGCGAGAGAAAGAAACAGAAATGGAACAGTGAACAAAACTAAGAGACAAAAATAGAAAATAAATATGGCCAATAAAATAATTGCAGACGGAAGAGAGAGACAGAGTTGGACACACAGAAGAACACACTTTACTCTTTGCTCTTGTCTCTAAGGACTCTCTTTTACTGTGTGTGTGTGTGTGTGTGTGTGTGTGTGTGTGTGTCCTTAGGGTAGAAGCCAAATCCAGAACAGTGATCACCATGCACACTGAACCAGAGAGAAGCAGAAAGATGGCAGGCAGACAAGGACAGAGCTAGACAAACAGAGAGAGAGAGACAGACAAGACAAACAGAGAGAGACAGACAGATGGACGGAAAGAAAGACAAATACAACAAGAGAGAGAGAGAGAGACAGAGAAGGAGAGAGATAATGAGACTGTGCTGATGAGTGTGTGGGTGTGTTGAGACAGAAAGCAAGATTAATAGAAATGGAGAGCAACAGATAGACAGACAAGGAGAGAGCAAGAGTGAAAATGCCCATCACTCCATCTATCTTGTTACCTAGCAACTAAAGCAGCCAGGTGCGTTATGGGTTAAATACAGTGGCACAACTATACCATCATTAGCACATGCGCACTAACCCACCCACATCTTCATCAACACAGCTATATCATCACCTTCACTAACACGCCCACACCTTCATCAACACACCCGTAAATTCATCAACACACCCTCATCTTCATCCACACACCCTCATCTTCATCAAAACACCCTTACCTTCATTGGCACACCCCATCTTCATCCACACACCCTCATCTTCATCCACACACTCTCATCTTCATCAACACACGCTCATTTTAATCCATACACACCCTCATCTTCATCCACACACCCTCATCTTCATCCACACACTCTTATCTTCATCAACACATGCTCATCTTCATCCACACACCCTCATCTCCATCAACACACCATCTTCATCCACACACCCTCATCTTCATCCACACACCCTCATCTTCATCAATACACCCTCACCTTCATCAACACACCCTCATTTTTATTGCCACAAACTCACCTCCATCAACACACTCTCATCTTTAACACACCCTTGCCTTCATCAACACACCCTTACCTTCATCAACACAACTCATCTTCATCAACACAGAAACACCTTCATCTTCACTAACACACCCTCACCTCACTATCTCATGCTCACCAACACACACACACACGCACACACCCTCAACACAGCTACAACTTCACCTTCACCAACACACCCTCACCTTCATCAACACACCCGTAAATTCATCAACACACCCTCATCTTCATCCACACACCCTCATCTTCATCAACACACCCACATCTTCATCAACACACCATCACATTCATCAAAACACCCTTACCTTCATCGGCACACCCCATCTTCATCCACACACCCTCATCTTCATCCACACACTCTCATCTTCATCAACACACGCTCATCTTAATCCACACACCCTCATCTTAATCCACACACCCTCATCTTCATCCACACACCCTCATCTTCATCCACACACTCTTATCTTCATCAACACACGCTCATCTTCATCCACACACCCTCATCTTCATCCACACACCCTCATCTCCATCAACACACAATCTTCATCCACACACCCTCTTCATCGACACACCCTCATCTTCATCAGTACACCCTCACCTTCATCAACACACTCTCATTTTTATTGCCACAAACTCACCTCCATCAACACACTCTCATCTTTAACACACCCTTGCCTTCATCAACACACCCTTACCTTCATCAAACACAACTCATCTTCATCAACACAGAAACACCTTCATCTTCACTAACACACCCTCACCTCACTATCTCATGCTCACCAACACACACACACCCTCAACACAGCTACAACTTCACCTTCACCAACACACCCTCACCTTCACTAACATACACTCATCTTCACCAACACCCTTCAACATCATCTCCTATGGCTTCCATAACCCCTTCTACACATGTTCATTTATATCAACCACTGAAAACTTCCTTATAACTAGCATTTAAATCCAAACCACCAATAAAGAATTTAAATGACTGTAATAACTTAACTGATTAGAAAAAAATGCAAAGTAGCTCAAGAAATGAAAAAATAAATCCCACAGGCTACTCACACTGATCATTGTAATGACAGCTACAGTTGTGGAAAAGCCTTGCTTTTGTTTACATATGCCACAGTATCATGAAACAATAATGCCATATACCCAGGACTGGCACAAATATCTGGATTTGAAGAAAAAAAAACTTTATTTTTAGTCATCAGAACATGCAAAATGGCAATTCCAAATAAGGCTTAAGTGATATTTAAAAAAAATAGTGTTTGGTCGTTTGTTTTTTTTCCACAAGCTACTATATAAAAATGTTAACAAACTACAGTTTTAAAGTGGTTGGGGCATCTTCCCCATGGCCCCAGGATTTGTTACACTCTCTTTCTCTTACACTTTACAGTAAGAGCTTATTTTATAGATTTACAAGCTAGCTAGGTAAAGTACACCGATGCTAGGCTAGTAACTAGCTAGCTAACATATTTAAGGTTGTACCAAACAGAATTAGTAAACTAAAACGACCTCCGTGTTTTTGGTGTACACAGTATAGAATATTCTAAATATTCATGAGCTCTTTGAACTTTTGTTCACACCACAGCTACTTTAGGACAAATTGTATTTAACGTAATTCGGGGTAGAAACTTTATGTGATGCTTTCACTTTGTTTGAGAGAGAGAGCACAAAGGCAATTGAAAAGTGACTCTAATGTATACAACGATACTATAGTATTAATATACAGTACACAGCAAGATTATCAATAACGATAAGTTAGCTAGCTTTGCTGAAATGTTACACCATTTCTATAATCAGTCACAATATATTACATATTATAAATGTGCTATACACTGTGTGACCTATGTGTAAGGCAGCGTATGTAACCATGTGGGTGGTTTCAACAAATAGATCAGTATCTATGATGTCAGCAAGAAACAGCTTGTCAGGTCTTTTTTTTTTTTTTTTTTTTTTAGAATTGGTTTATTTAATCTTTATACAATATGTTATGGCCCATGTCTTTACATTTTTACATTCATGAGAAACATGCAACCAAATCCTGTCAATCTGGTCCACGGTGTGCGGAGACGTGAGAGATGCTGAGAGATGCCCTATTTTATTAAAGTGAACTAACTGAGTGAAGGAAAATCCCCACAGGAGAATGCAGACCGGCTGCGTCCCAATTCTCCTGCCCTCGTAAACTTCTTTTAATCCTCCGGCCTCCTGTCGCGCCCCTCATCAAATGCAGCAGATCAAACAGAGTGCACTAGAACGGCCACAGGTTTTAAAGGTCATCGTTAATTCTAAAGTGTTCATTTACAGCAGTGTTGTTCAAATCAATTTAAGCCACAAGACCTGCTGTTTAGCAGCTGCCCTGAGCCAGTCATCTAGGTATCATAATTTAAAATAAATTAATTATTAAATATTTATACCTAATAAACAAGAATGAGGTTACTGTGGCAGGGAAAAACTCCCTGAGATATGATATTAGTAAGAAAGCTTGAAAGAAACTAGATTCAGTAGAACCCATCCTCATTTGGGTGACACTGGACAGTAAATAATGTAAATGTAAATAATGTTCTTTCTACAACGGTGGAACTGTGCAATCAAGAACTCCTGAGGAACTAATAGGACAGAGTAATTTTTGAGACTTAATACTAATTTCTTTCTGCTGAAGTCTCCAAATGTTTACTGATGAAAACCCAACCATAGAGCTGACCGACACAATGGCATTTCGAAGACAGCACAAATGTCTCCATGTGGTCTCCAGTTATTATTTTATATGTAACTCTAATACTGAACAGTTGTTCATCTTGACTATCTCACAGCCTCTTTTTCCAAACTTTAACTCTCCAGTTTTGGTGAGCCTCTCTCTCGAACTTCTGTTCTTGTCTGACAGAAGATGAACCTGAATTGGCCTTCTGCTCTTGTAGCCAATCCACTACAATATGAAATCTTTTTCTGTTTACTCCAAAGAGTGGTTATATGAGTTACTGTAGACTTCATGTTAGCTCAAAACAGTCTGGCCATTACAGTGCCATGTAAAAGTCTTCGTACCCACTGAACTTTTTCACATTTTGACACGTTACATCACTCTCTCATCTATTTTCTACCGCTTATCCGAACTACCTCGGGTCACGGGAGCTTGTGCCTATCTCAGGCGTCATCGGGCATCAAGGCAGGATACACCCTGGACGGAGTGCCAAGCCATCGCAGGGAACACACACTCTCATTCACTCACGCAATCACACACTACGGACAATTATTCCAGAGATGCCAATCAACCTACCATGCATGTCTTTGGACCGGGGGAGGAAACCGGAGTACCCGGAGGAAACCCCCGAGGCACGGGGAGAACATGCAAACTCCACACACACAAGGCGGAGGCGGGAATCGAACCCCCAACCCTGGAGGGGTATGTCTCTACCAGCTTTGCACATCTAGAGAGTGAAATTTTTGCCCATTCTTCTTTGCAAAATAGCTCAAGCTCAGTCAGATTGGATGGCGAGCGTCTGTGAACAGCGATTTTCAAGTCTCGTCACAGATTTTCAAGTCTCGACATTCTCAATTGGATTTAGGTCTGGACTTTGACTGGGCCATTCTAACACATGAATATGCTTTGATTTAAACCACTCCATTGTAGCTCTGGCTGTATGTTTAGGGTCATTGTCTTTTGCAGACTCTAACAGGTTTTCATCTAAGATTTCCCTGTATTTGGCTCTATCCATCTTCCCATCAACTCTGACCAGCTTCCCTGTCCCTGCTGAAGAAAAGCATCCCCACAAAATGAGGCTGCCACCACCATGTTTCATGGTGGGGATGGTGTGTTCAGGGTGATGTGCAGTGTTAGGTTTCCGCCACACATAACGTTTTGAATTTTGGCCAAAAAGTTCAATTTTGGTCTCATCTGACCAGAGCATTTTCTTCCACATGCTTGCTGTGTCCTCCACAAGGCTTGTCGCAAACTGCAAACGGGATTTCTTATGGCTTTCTTTCAACAGTGGCTTTCTTTTTGCCACTCTTCCATAAAGACCAGATTTGTGGAGTGCACGACTAATAGTTGTCCTGTGGACAGATTCTCCCACCTGAGCTGTGGATCTCTGCAGATCCTCCAGAGTTACCATGGGCTTCTTGGCTGCTTCTCTGATTAATGCTCTCCTTGCACGGTCTGTCAGTTTAGGTGGACGGCCATGTCTTGGTAGGCTTGCAGTTGTGCCATACTCTTTCCATTTCCGGATGATGGATTGTACAGTGCTCCGTGAGATGTTCAAGGCTTGGGATATTAATTTAGAACCTAACCCTGCTTTAAACTTCCCCACAACTTTATCCCTGACCTGTCTGGTGTGTTCTTTGGTCTTCATGATGCAGTCTATTTCATAAAATCCCAATAAAATACATTTTTCTTTGTGGTTGTAACGTGTCAAAATGTGGAAAAGTTCAGTGGGTATGAATACTTTTGCAAGGCACTGCAAAAATTACATTATGTTTCACGCATTTGGCAGATGCCCTTATCCATGACTTACTGGATTATGACTTACTATTTATTACATTTTATACAACTGAGTAATTAAATATTAAAGACCTTGCTCAAGGACCTAGCAGTGGCAACTTGGTGGACCTTTGGTTCAAGCTCACAACTTTCTAATTGGCAGTCGGTAGTCTAGCACATTAGCCACTAACCTACCACAGCTACAACATATTAGTTCTTGAGTCACTGCTCAAGACATTGGACCTCAATAATATTTAAGACAATGTAAAATGAAGAATGAATGAAGCTAGTTGTAGACTTGTGGTGCCGTAATTTGTCCTTGAGGGTCCCTGTGTTAAAAGAATTTGCCATTTGGGACCTACTGAGCTTATGGGACACACTGAGCTTATCGATATCATGAACTACTGAAGGTAGTGTTCTAGGAAGCCACTAAAAGTAATTAACCAAAGAAAGACATTCCATGTGTGTCTTAGGACAAATGAAAGTAGTTTGATTGCTTTCTAGTATAGTGTGGTATTGTTGGGCAAAGTTTCATGCGTGTAGTGGTGTGTTGTGTTGCTGTGTTGTTGTGTTGTGTTTAATTTACTATAGTCTTAATCGATCAGATATCTTTTTTTCAACTTTTTTTAAAATATGTATGAGTTCTTGCACTTGAATCTTGTGTTATAACATTAGATAGGAATCGCATTTTTGCCTAGCAAGTGTTTATTGCAGATGTAAGCTATGTTGTGTTACTATGCTATGTTTAGATACTATTTAAGATATTTTATCAGGAATATCTATTTTGCTTTGCTGATCACAAAACACATCCAGATGTACCATAGCCTTATGTCACTTATATAGCATTGGATACTGGTACCAGAGCATTTCTTATGAGCAATATTATTTGCTTATATTTTATAAGGAAGTAAGTATCAGATGATAACTGATACTAGTATCTGTATCGATATATATCCCCTATCTGTTGTCTGGATATACAGATTTTTAATTTTAAATCTTCATACTTAACACTTCCTTGGTTTTATCTAGACTTCATTAGTTTCATGTAGAATTCATTAGGTTCTTCTAGACTTTCATCAAACGTCTTTTCCAATTCTGCTTCCACCACCTAAAGGGCTATGAAAAGGCTATTTGCTATGAAGAGGGAAAAGTCTCACAAACTCATTCTGAAGTTTTATGCATAAAGAGAAAGAGCCACATGGCTTTCAAATATTGATACTGTATATTTATTTTTGTCATATATTTCTTGTTTTAACCTGCCTCATTCCTAATGCCACAGTTTCATGGAGACATACAGAAAACCTGGTATATTCCCATCTGGACTATCTATGGCACAGTGGATCCAAAGCCAAGTCCAGGAACTATAGGTCCCAGATGGGAATACACCTTTGCTGGGATGCCAGTCCAATAGCAGGTAGCACTCCTCTACAATTAGGGGCAATTTAAAGTTGCCAAAGTGCCTGCCAGCATATTTTTATGGGGCAGAAGGAAACTAGAAAGCACAGAGGAAACCCACATGCAAATCTCTGCAGAGACAGAGCTCAGGATAAAACCAGACACCTGCAGTGAGGTGGAAATGCTGCCTGTATTTCAAATTATTACTAGAACTTTGAAAATTTCAACAAGTTAAATGGATTCAATGACCCTCTAGTGACTGTTCTATATTCAGTATTCTCTGAAGCAGCTATGATCAAAATGCAATCCAGGAAATCTTAAAAAAAAAAAAATGAGTTATAGCATGACACTAAGAGATAGAACCTGATCTAGTCAGAATGGTATAACTGGTGGGTGTTTGACTGATATGAGCTTCAATCCAGAGGCATATGATGTGGCGACATTGCTGTTAATGTAATGATATACTGTATATGTATTGTAGTGTATTGTAAATGTGCATATCTGGATAAATAAACAACTATATAATTCAGATTCCTCTCTACTGAAGGTTAATTGCTGGCACAGCAGACTTAATCAAATGAGTGCAGGTCTGCATAGTGTCTGTGAATGAAACTGTGTAACATCACATTGATTTATTAAAATACATTCTGTTACAAACATCGTCAAAGTATAATGTCATTTTGGTAATGAAAAGGTATTGTTTCATCCAAAGGTTTAAACAATAAATTGCACCAAGTTAGTTTCCACCTCAGGATTTTAGACAGTTAAAATAAGAATATTTTGTTTGTTCTGTGCAATCAAGTAAAGCTCACAGAAAATTATTTTAACTGCACTTTTATACTTATAGCCCTGAGTGGCTACTGGTAGTCTGAACACTGAAATTCTTACTGTAATTATTGAAATTGCTTAGCCAGCTAACACTAACTAGTAGCTTAACGACAGCCTAATAGGATGACAGAGAGCCGGCTAAATGTTAACGATAACACTGATATTTACCTTCTCAAAACAGATATTAGTATGATCAATGTTAGATGTAACCAAGTTCAAATATTATTATGAATGAGTTTAAAAGTAGAGAAGTGTTACAACTTAATTTAACATCAATCTGTAAAGGGGAAGGAACTAGAGGTTGGGAAGACTGCTCTTAAGACTAAGTTGACGAACTGACATTTTAAAGCTAGTGTTTTCTATGGTTTTCACTTCAATTGTAAAATTATCGAAGAGCCAATTCCTTTAATTCATTTAAAAGAGACACAATTTCCATTCCTACTTTAGACATTCAGCACATTGTGTACAGAAATCCAAGAAAAAACCCAAACATGGCATACACAGTAGCCCATTTTATATTTCTAACTAAAGCATCTTAGTCCTCACTAGCTTGCAACAAGGTCTGTATTTGGTGTTGACAATGGTTCCTCTACATCTAACTGAAACATGGGAGTCTTCAGGGTGTCTTGGCGTGGACTCTTTCTATCACAGCATGTACAAAAATGATTCCCTAATCATTCTCTAATCATCAGGCTTGAAGAAGCGACAATGACATATTTTGATGAAAATGATGAGTTAGCTATTTGGGATCATTTGGGATCATTCCTGAACTCCATGGTACCAGAGCTTAACTATGTTTTCCCTAGGTGTAAATTAGATATACTAACTTGTCCTGGGGCTGAAAGATTTAAAAGTTTAGGAGAATGATATGGCAAAGAAAATGTTTACTCTCCACTCACAGCCGTCACACTCTTCCATTCAGTGGTCAGAATCCTTCATTAAAGTGGAAATGTCAGCTAAACAACATAATGGCACTACATGGTCAATGAGCTACGGGTTTATCTTTTGAAAAAGCTGGACCAGTGAAGATTCACTCCATACCTTGACACTGAAATCCTTGTTTCCCGAATCCCCTGGAACAAAGAGAAACAGTACATACTCAAAATCTTTAAATATGATACAAACACTAAGCAGTATGCATACTTTAAAATAGCACTTACAATAAATCCCATTATTTATACTATAGTAACATATATATATATTTATATAGTATATATATATACTGTATACTTGTTTTATTTACACTTAGCAGCTACATTATTAAAATTAAAAAATAATTATATATAATTTACATATGGTGCACACTCAAAATACTAGCTTTTATTTAGTTTCTTATATTTTTTTAAAAGTACTTGGGTGCATGCCCAGATTTAAATCGGAACTTAATTCTACCTAGATTTATATTTACACTTGAGAAATGGAGGACCATCATAATTTTACCTTGATGCCTCCTTAATGTACTATAAATTCTATTTAATCATGCAGAACATAGTGTAGTGACCATTTGTCAAATCAAATGACATAAAAAAAATTTATCAAACTTAACTCCAAAATAACTCAAATAATCACCAAGATACACCATGGGTTGTGGTTTACGCAGTTAAATGATTGAGTCCAAGCCAGATGATGCATTTGGTGAGCTTTATTAAAGGGTTTACAAGCAAACAAACAATTTTGCATCTCCTGCTCATTGTGCCCAACTATCTTGACAAACTGGTAAAAAAAAAAACCATAGGCCCACCCAGGTGAACTCCTTTTATCCCCTAGAAAGAAATACTAAACCAATCCAATTAGAAGAATACTAAGAAAAGTAAACATATTTTAATTAACATAAAAAATTAACACAAAATATCAAAAAAATAAACTACTTAACAAATAAACAAAATTTTAACATTACACAAACAAAAATAGAGAAAATAGCTCCTACATATTTTTTAATATGCTGAATAAAAGTCGCCTAAAATCTAAAAGTTAATTGACTAATTTAATGAAATGACTTTATTGTGTCACTGAAAAGCACAAAGATAAAGCACCTAGTTGGAGATGAATGAAAGAAAATTAAATAAGTTCTGTGTTGAGTGTTTATTTGTGTTTATATACATATATGTAGCGCGTATAAAAGAATATTACGCGTCTGCTGGACGTGTTTATTCTCACCAGATGAAGTCGGTGCAGTGGCTACAGAAGGTTGGCTGCTTGAAGAAACGCGGGATGAATTTGTGGTCCTTCACCTCGTGCACGTTCTTCTGACGGAGCGCGCCTTGCCGCGCGAACCCCCGAAGGCGCGCGCCCTTCTCCTCTCCATCACTGCCACTGCTGCTCGGAGCGCCGTCCGCCATGACTACCGCCGAACCGTTAACAGAGGGGAAAAACTACAGCGAACACACTACCGACTCCGATAAACGGGTGAGTGGGAGAAAAAAGAGACAGAGAGAAGGCGTAAAACAGGACCAGGCACTGAGCGACTCGGCTAACGGAGTGTGAAAGCGCACGGGGTGTCAGCCACAGCTGCAGTTTCCGCTCCGCACGAGCCGCTTTCTCACCCAAACTGGCAGTACACTTTTGCGCCGAAACTCCTCCCTCAGCACTCAACTTGACTCACTCTGTCGCTTTTTCTGTCTCACTCTTTGCTCTCCCTCCCTTTTTCCTTCACTCAATCTATGTCAATGTGTCTCTCTCAATCCATCGCTCAGCATCTGTTACTCTTTATCTCTGTCTCACTTAACCTGTCTGTCAGCCTTCCATCATTTATCTAGCTCCGTACGTCCCCTATCTATCTATCTATCTATCTATCTATCTATCTATCTATCTATCTATCTATCTATCTATCTATCTGTCTGTCTGTCTGTCTGTCTAACTATCTATCTATCTATCTATCTATCTATCTATCTGTCTGTTTTATATTTGTACACCTCTTCAATTCTTTCTGTCTTTCACTCTTTTCCTTATTTGTGCCTCTATTCCTTCTTTATGCATTGTCTCTAATGTTATATAAAGAAAAAATATGAAAAGATATGAAAACCTTGGATCTCTCTCTCTCTCTCTCTCTCTCTCTCTCTCTCTCTCTCTCTCTATATATATATATATATATATATATATATATATATATATATATATATATATATATATATATATATATATATATATATATATGGATGAGTAAGTGCTGACTATGAGTCACTCCTCCAGCTCCTCCACTTTCTCCTTCAGGTCATAACTAGCCACAATGGCACAATTGATAGATTGATCATTTTTGACTACACACACTGCCACCTGCAGGAAACACCGATACTGTGATACTCCAGGGATAGTGTGAAACAGCTGGATATCTTATTAGTCATGCACACGCAGTGACACATGATGCAGTGTGTTTGAGTAAATGCTATCATCATGTAGAGATCTTTGCCTGAACCATCTCACCAAGATGGCACCTGTTCCGAAATACATATATTGAACTCTGGCGATTATCATGGTTCATTAACCCAATTACATTCATCACTGACATTATATTTCATCTCTATTAACTGCCATGTGAAACACCTGGACAATGTTTGTGGAACAGGACTCACCAATCTATAAAGACATGGTTTTACAAAGGAATGAAATCCCAATGAATTGGAAGTAGGTGTCCACATACGTTTGGTCAGATAGTCTATCCGTATGTCTGCCTGACTCTCTGTCTTGTCTATCAGCCACATGGCTTGACCACCAACACTAGAAGAGAATTAGAAGGATATAGAATATACTAAGTATAGATTACATTAAATGTTCATTGTCAGGAGAGAGGGTGTAATTTGAACTATAAGTAAAGATACAAAAAAAGCTTTCACTGTGATCTGAACTGGTGAAAGAAGTGACAGATATCGAGCACTACCTCACCTTTTTTATATGAAACTCGATCCAAGAAAGTTTTGCATGTCAAATAATTGATACGTCACAGATGAGGAGAATCATGTTATATGTTGTTTTTAATCTTCACTGTTTCCTTAACGTCACTGAGAAGGATTGTGCTCTTTATGAGAACCAAATTTTCATATTATGCTTTCCTTACAAGGTTGTCTACAAATATTTGCATATCAGTGGAAGAATCCGACAGTTCAGCGAGTGAAGGCATACTGCTGTATTTAGTTAGTGTTTTTCCATGCTTTGTGTGTGTGTGTGTGTGTGTGTGTGTGTGTGTGTGCTGTGCTAACCATGGTGTTGGTGGTCAGCAGAATGGGTTTCCTCTGGTTCACACTTGAACATGTGTGTATGGAGGAAGCAGCAGTCAGGTCATGCTTCACACTGCACAAAGCAGCCAGCCCTCTATCAGTATTGCGTCTGAGAGAGCTGGCACTGTAGCTTTGGGCATCTGTATGTGTTTCAGAAGCTTATAGCAGTGTTTATGTTTTACAAGGCTGTAAAAGAGAGATATACAGAAACACATTCAGAGTTTGCCTCCTTCATGGATTCTGGATAAGTGGAATGTACTTTGTAATCAGACAATAATCTAGCACACTTTTAATTTCACAAAAGGACCTCCTGCCTCCTCCTCCTCCTCATTGACATACACAACCGTCTTGATGCACTGCCCCCTGCTGGACAACACCAGGACGCAGGCTCTGCACACTTAGCCTATTGACACACACTATACTAATAATGCATAGCTCTATATATAGCAAGAATGTGAACTGGTGATTGTGTTGTTTGTGTAATTTCCTCCTCACAGAGTTTTTAGACTGATGGTACTCTTAGTCTGTGACCTAACGAACCAGTATTGATGTTCACTGATGAATGTAAATACCCTGGTGTAGGTTTAATTATTGGTATTCCACAAGACTGATTATAAATATCATCTAATTTAACACACTTATTTAAACATTTAAAATTTAAACATTGGATAAGTTCAGGCAACATTTTTCAGATATTTATTTGTCTAGCTTGGGTGTGTCTCTGCCCACTGTATCCTCAAATTTCCTGTTCTTGGCTGATAGGAGTGGAACCCAGTGTGGTTTTAGTTATGTAGGCTAGTTTTGACATGGTTTGCTGTTCACCACAGGTGTAAAGAATGGTTAGTTGAGTTACCATAACCTCTCTTCTCTGACCTTAATCATTACATGACCACCTTCACGAGGCCCCGGGCTTTCGAGAAACATTCTAACCTTGTAGTTGATGTCTGTAACTGGTGCTATTTTCATTCAGATCTGGCAAAGTAATGAAACAGACCATCACAACTGACATTGTTAGAAAAGTTCAGCCCTTATCAATGGATCCACTCTTCTGGAGAAAGACATGAGAGTTGTTATCCAGCTGTCTAGCATTTTGAGGGACTACAGGAAACAGGTTTTAGAAGAGACTGCAGGAGAGCTCAAAATAATGTCAGATACACAGATGTTAAGACATATAAATCACTTTATTGGGTAATACATAATAATACAAAACGGCTGCGTGTAACAAGAATGTGTATGCTAACAACCTAATGAGATGGATGTCCGACTCACCTGCGCTTTATAGCAATATCCTGCCAAGATATGTAAATCAGCTCGGTGAAAGAATATTAGGAAAACAAAAAAGGTAAGACATTAGGCTACCTAAACACAGTCTACAGCTAAGTAAGGTTTCAAATTGAGAGAAAATTCTGAATTTTAAGGGACATGAGCATGGAAGGAACAAAATGAACACCTGGCACTGAATAAAGTGGAAAAATTTCTTTAATTAAGTGGAGTTCTAATGATAAAATCAAGGAACTTATAGTTTGGGTCGCACGCTCCTTTTGAATGATATATTACCTTTTTAACTTGCAATGCTAAAGGACGTATGTAATTAAAGTTTTGTAGGCCTAATGCAGAAACGTGTGAGGGGGAGTATCTACGTACCTGCTGTTTTATTAAAGCAAATCTTAATTAGTGAGTGTGTTTGCACAATTGGCTGGGGGTAAAATAACAATAAAAAAAAAAAAAGAAAAACATAGCAGTGTCCTCTAAAAGCCTTTCATTTTTATGTATGTCAAATTTGAGAGGATGTACACTGTCAGGAGTGGGAAGTTTGCTCGGTTACTGTGGGGCAGCAGGGGCTCTTTCCTCTGGCGTGGTGTCGGAGGGTACAGACTCTGTGCTGTTTTCTCTCTCTAAGGGAGGATTACTGTCGCTTGCCCCCTCCTCTAACCCACTCTCTGCTTGCTCTGGTTTCTCCACTGTACGCTCCTCACACTCCTGCTGGGCCTCAGACACATCAGCACGAACCTCGTCTGTAGGACACACAGAAACAACATCATGAATGCAATAGGCTGTGTTGGGTGTAGGAGGGAAAATGCAGCAGCATATGTATTTATAATTAGTCCCTGATCTTACCCGTCTCCATCGGACTGGGTTTGTCCTGTTCCTTGCTGTCAGTGCTTGTGTTCTGCTCGCTGCTGTTTGGTCCACTCGCTCCCTGCTGATCCTCTTCTGTCGCCCTCTCGGTCTTTTCCGCCTCTGCCTCTCGCTCTTTCTCTCGCTCTCGCTCCTTCTCTCGCTCCCTTTCCCTCTCCTCCGCCCTCCGTCTCGCGGCTTCTTCGGCTGCTGCCATCTCTGCTGCCAACTTATCCATGTCCACCTCCACCTTCAGACCACACAGCTACACACACACACACACAGAGACATGGTTATCATCTCAGAGGTTCATCTAAGATCCCTTCAGCCTTCAGAATGTAAATGCTGCATAAAAAACATGTGTTTTTCTCCATTCAGTCTCCATTAATCCTTTACAGTCGATAATATTCCAACCAGACATAAATGAGTGTTTAATGATTAATTTATCCAAACTAATCATTGCGTGTGTCCCAAACCAGACCCTAGTCACTGAATTAGACATTCTGCATTATGTACACACTGCTAGAAAAGCCATTTATTGCTTGTCGTGAAGTCCAGGAAGTGTTCACTGCCCTTTTCAATCAACAGGGTCAGGGTGTGTAAAACACCTTCCCACGCTGCTGTGATTCAGGAAAGTGCATCTTACCCGTTTGAGCTCGTTGTTGAAGGAATCGGTGGATTCGAGGAACCGCCTCTTCTTCTCCTGATGTCTGTCCTCTATCTGCAGCAGCTCTGCCTCCAGTTTCCTCTGAATAAATGCACATGACAACACTGAAGGAATTCCCTCACTTCTTACTGGAGCTACTGGGACTTTTTTGCGAGTAAGAACTACTGTCCAATTCGAGTGCACTGATCTGATCATAGCACAAGAGGCAGGAGCCCATTCCTCTGTGTGTGTGTGTGTGTGTGTGTGTGTGTGTGTACCTGGTGCACCATGAGGGACTGGACCTGGCGTTTGAGCACTTGCATGCGTGCTGTAGTGACCACTGAACGCACGTCAGGCACCACCACCTCACTCAGGATATCGCTGATCAGACGGTGGTTCCTATGAAACCGAGCTGCTGCTGTGTGCTTCAACGAGAATCCGTCATCAAAATCTATCCACACACACACACACACACACACACAGAGAGAGAGAGAAAGAGAGAAATGAACTATGCAGAAAATAAATGAAAGGGCAGAAATGAAATAAGACTAAATATTAGAAAGAAAACACTAACATCAAAGAGTGTAATTAACTGCCAGTAATCCGTTTTCGTTTGTTTAATACCTTAAATGTCAAACAGAAATGTACTGCAGTGTTGTGTGATTCTCACCATCAGGATCTTCAGCTGGCTGGATGCTCATGTAAGGCTCTCCTTTATCCAGACGAGACTGCCTCTGCCTGCTCTCCTCCTCCAGAGCTGCTTCGGCCCGGTTCTTAGCGTTCACGTATGCTAGGTACGCCGGGGAGTTGTGGTAGGCCTTCAAGGAGTCGTTATATTCAATCTGCAGACAAATAAAGAGAGACCTGATATTCTACTCACACAATAACTAGACAGGTGTTTATGTTTAGCTAGCACTCTAAGGACAGTCCATGCATGCATTTTTTTTTTTTTAACGATACTTCCAATTCAATTGAGCATAGCTGCCATGTGAAAAATCACTACTGAATATATATATATGATGCCAAAAAAAAAAGAAGCATGAATTCAAAAGTTGGGTGACTGACCTTCTCAGCTTCGTACTCGTTTAAGTAATCTTGCTTTTCCTCATCAGTAAGGTCCCTCCACATGCCTCCAATGATTTTCCCAATCTCCCATAGTTTCAAATCAGGGTTGGAGGCTTTCACCTGGTCCCAAACCTGCAGAAGAGAACCAGAAGCTAAAGTAGAGATACCACAAAGCACAGGTGTTCCATTCAGAACCCTTAGCTGGGTTAGCTTGCTCATGGGCAGCTATCAGGAAAAACCTTGTGCTGTAGAATATCACGGTGGATCAGAGATTCCACGGTGACCATCACTCGGTCTATGAGACTTGAACATCTAGTTTTTATTGCAAAACAGCAGATAAAAAGAGAGAGAATTCACACTTTTATTTATTTTATTTTTTTTTCAGCGTCACACTTCCTGTTTGAGGTCGTCCAGTGAAGCAATGATGAACTCTACCATCTCCCGGTGGGAAGAGTGGTGAGAAATAAGCAGTAAAAGCAGACACCGTGGGTGTCTTACCTTCCTGCTTACCTTCCGGCTGTACCGCATGTAGGGCATCAGGGGCTTATCGGGGGGTTTGGGTGGCTTAGGAACCGTAATCCCCGTGGAATTCTGGCAGGAGAGAAAAGTAAGAGAAAAAACATATCACACAGTTAGAAATTAGCTGCGAGATGCAACGGGATGATGGGGGAGGGGGAGGGGGGGGGTTCACAGCAATGGAGCACTATGAGTAAGGAGAGCAAGTGAACGGCTGGAAATGGAGGCGGTGCTCTGAGAGGCAGCACAACCAAAATGGTGGTCATTTTTACACTGGCTATATTCTGTAACACACCCATGCAGGGAGACCAAAACAGCTACTGGGTTGCAGGTGACTTACGGGATCTTTAGGTGGAGAGCAAGCAGCTAGACATGTGACGATTAGTGACTGAGTAAAAACTCCCAATAGCAATTTTCAACACGTATAATACTCTTAGGTATCAGGTACATTTGCTTAGGTAGATCAGCTGGACAGATCTCATAAGGACAATCCTTTAATCCGCTTCCCCGTTACGGTTAAGAGACGTTACGTAATCCATGATCAAAAAGTGATCATTTTAATATCGGCACATGCCTATAAGCAAACAGTTGAAATGTTTTAATCCTAGCCATCAGCACTCGCAACAAAATAAATGATGTGATAAAATGACCAACATGAAAGAGGGTGAAGCACTTTTGAAAACCAATCCCTCAAAAGGAGAAGCCTTCTGGTAAAGAGAGACTGATTTCCAGAAGCATGAAAAACATGACAGGATTTATGGAAGCAACTAGAGCTATAAACAATCTACCCATTTCTTCTTTTTTTTTTTTTTCTTTTCTTTCTTGAAAGCAAACCGACTGGTTTAAAAAATAAATAAATAAATAAATAAAAGATCCTGCCTCAGAGGCAAGATTAGCTGGTTCAGCTTTAACATTAGCAGTACCAGGGTTCCTCTGTTTAGCATGGATCCTACCATTACCCTGTTGTTTCCGCCGGGGTTTCCTCCTAGCCTGTAGTTGTTGTAGGCCAGATGGCTGTATGGGTTGTACCCCACAAACCCAGGGGTGGTGGGCATTTGCTGATGGAGACAAATGAGACAAAACACGAATGAGAAATGACAACAAACAAGGGAGGAAGGGACCAAAAGAAAAAGAAAAATGAACAAATCTTGCTTTTCTGTTTTGTTTTTTTAATTATTTTTTTGTGTTCTTGTTCATGGTTTGCTTAAGACATGCAAAAAAAAAAAAAAAAACTAAATAAAATTTTAAAAAGCAGCCATTTTTGATAGCAGCACAAACTGGCATTTGTTCTACATCCATTTGTAGCAAAGCCACACACACACTATGGGGGTGGAAGAGGCAAATTTGATGAGATGGTATAAAAAAAAAAAAAAATGCTGCAAAAAAACAAACAAAAAAAACCCTCAGTTTGTAGTTTGCCTAACATGAAGATTGGATCTATTTTCCAAAATGAATTCAATAGGGCATAAATTTCCTTGCCACCCCCTATTGAAGGTGTCCATCACGGTGCCACAGTCCTGTCCAAACACTCCTGAGTGCTTTAAGGTTGGGGTTGATAGGGACAGGGCGGGGCATTTGAAAGGATGACTGACATGTTCTGAAACACTTACTGTAGTGGGGGCCGGAGCAGGGGGCGGGGCGTAAGACGGTCGTTCTGTGTTGAGGGGAAAAAGATTCATTCATTCACTTTAACAAATAAAATAGCACAAAAAAGCTGACCTCTGCTTCGGATGAATCACTGTATAAGTTTAGAAATTTCACTCATTCTCGAATAAATGAAGCCATATGTAAAGCCACCACCAGTGTTGCCAATTCAACATCATTGTTTAGACACCAGTTCATACCAACAAATGACTGATCACTGTTGCTTGTCCCTTAAAAACACTTTTCTTATATTTCTGAGGAATAAATGAGTCATTTCTACTGCAACCATTTCCATCCTGTCCGCTGCCCAACTACGGCTCTGTCACATTGTATGGATGCTTGATGGAAATTACATTAATATCTAAACATGTACACAATTATAACCAGGTCACGTGCCTGATATAGATTCTGATATGCAAATGAGTCTGTGACGTCATCTGCAAACTCATTTTAAAACACCTATTAGCGACTTTCCACTGAAGAAACTATAAACAAAACCAACACTAGACAAAAAAACTATAAACAAAACCAACACTAGACAAAAAAACTATAAACAAAACCAACACTAGACAAAAAAAACTATAAACAAAACCAACACTAGACAAAAAAAACTATAAACAAAACCAACACTAGACAAAAAAACTATAAACAAAACCAACACTAGACAAAAAAACTATAAACAAAACCAACACTAGACAAAAAAACTATAAACAAAACCAACACTAGACAAAAAAACTATAAACAAAACCAACACTAGACATGAAACGAGATCTTACTTGACATGTTCTTGGCAGGATTTGACGATATCAGGCTAATTCCGTCATTCGGTGCTGTAAAGGGGGGGAAAAAGGGCATGATTTAAGTCCACAGTTCATCAAATTAGCTTTAAATAAATAAATAAATAAATACATAAAGATAAGATTGGAAAATAAAGACGTTTGTATAAAAATAGAACAAAACTTTAACCCAAAAAGATGATTATTTCGGACCGGAAGTCGACTTTTTTTGTTTGTTTGTTTGTTTGTTTGTTTTTTTTACACAAGGTTTTCAGCCATTTAACCTTTATTAAAACAATATTTTACATATTTTCGCGTTAACAAAAAGACGATCGCACTTCGAATGTAATTACAGACGGATTTTTATGGAACAGATCCGAATTTTGGTTTTATTGTATTGTATTTTAGAACTCACTTATTAAACTAAAATAGTGAACAATACACTTATCCTGAACTAACCATTCACACTGGAACCGAATCACCACCTAAATGCTCTTTTTTTATTCACTAAATTCGTTTTGTATTGTGCATTTGCCTGCACCCGAAGGACCCCACACAGGGCTGCCCCTTCCGCCTGAATTAAAATAAGAAATCCGTTTGTGGTCCCGTTCATGTTAATGTAAATACGTTAAATTCATAATGCTTTAATAAATCCACACAGATGCAACTGTAATACAGTCGTATAAATATAGATAAGGGTATAACTGAAGTGATATTTTGCTAAAGGTGATTTAAAACCCCGTTTCCGAGCTGAGGTGCAGTGACACAGCTGGGTAGCTAACGTTAGCGCCCACTTTAATGTAAACTATCATTTATATCGAATACATTATACTTTAGAATCTGTTGTGTTTTTGTATGTTGCGCGAAAGAAAACAACCGATCGGAAAAGGCAAGAAATCTGAATTCAGATAAACTGGTTTTATTAAAACGTGAACGAGCAAAATTCACCTCAAAAAGCTACCTGGTTAGCTGAGAACGAGCACGAGCCAATTTAGTAACATTGAACAACTGATATAATACCGAGCTACTGTACTAACAATACGCTTAAAAATCGATTATAAGTTTATTTACGTTTTTTTTTTTTTTTTTTTTTTACATATCTACGATTACAATCCAAAACTGAAGATTACTCACCCACACTCCTTTGTTCCCCCTCAGAGCTCCGTGTCTTCACAACGGAACTCACTGCTGCCCCCTAGCGGTACATCCTGATAACACACGATAGTTTTACTGCTGCCCTCTAGCGGTACATCCTGATAACATTACATTTTTGCTGCTCCTCTATAGTGTACGCTCTAATACAATGGTTCTCAAACTGGGAACCATTGAAGTCCACAAACAGGAAATAAAAACGTTTTGAAATAAAAAAGTTTGGCATAAAAAATATATATATTTTTTGCATGGTGAGAAAATTGCAGGTGAGCTTTTGACAGTCCCGTTGTTGAATGGGACTGCATTACTGTATGTTCTGCAGCATCTGGACAGACCAGGGACTTATGCGAGGATCCTGTTTGTGGACTTCAGCTCTGCCTTTAACACCATCATCCCATCACTCCTCCAGCCCAAATTAACCCAGCTGTCCGTGCCCTCCTCTGTCTGTCAGTGGATCACCAGCTTTCTGACAGACAGGCAGCAGCTAGTGCGACTAGGAAAACTCAAATCCGGCACCTGCACCATCAGCACTGGTGCCCCTCAGAGCTGTGTGTTCTCTCCCCACTGCTCTTCTCCCTGTACACAAACAACTGCACTTCTAATGACCCCTCTGTCAAGCTCCTGAAGTTTGCAGACGACACCACACTGATCGGCCTCATCCAGGACAGTGACGAGTCTTCTTACAGACTGGAGGTTGAACAGCTGGCTGTCTGGTGCAGTCTTAACAACCTGGAGCTGAACACGCTTAAGACAACAGAGGCAGAGGTTGTACTTCCTTCGCCAACTGAGGAAGTTCAACCTGCCACAGGATCTGCTGAAACAGTTCTACACTGCCATCATCGAATCCATCCTCTGCACTTCAGTGACTGTTTGGTTTAGCTCAGCTACCCAATCCGACCTCAGAAGACTACAGAGGGTAGTCCGGACTGCTGAGCGAACCATTGGCACAACTCTCCACACTCTCCAAGATCTGTATTTCTCCAGAGTGTGCAAAAGGGCAAAGACAATCATTCTGAACCCCTCACATCCAGCACACTCACTCTTCAAACTGTTGCCATCTGGTCCACGCTACAGAGCCCTGAGCACCAGAACGACCAGACATAGGAACAGTTTCTTCCCTCAAGCAATCCATCTGAAGAACACTTGACATACACGGAACACACAACACTATTCTTACATTATTTACTTAAATTACATACTTAATTATTTATATTTCAATTTGCACATTTATATTTCAATTTGCACATTTTTTCCACTGTACATACAACTGTCTATATTATATATGTGTTCATGTCTTGTCAATACCATTCTGTTTACACTGTGGAGCTTCTGTACTAGAACTTCCTCGTATGTGAAAACATACTTGGGAATAAAGATCTTTCTGATTCTGATTCTGATTCAATGAGTAACAAGCCGTGTATATGATATGGCAAAATACATTAAGGGTCAATTGTTTGACAGGATACAGATCCACATTTGATAAGATCCACATTTGACAGCAAACTGCACAAGGATATGCTCTTCTGTCTCTTGCAAGCAATGCACTTGATCAATGTGCAATCAAAATGGTGAGTCTCAGTTATCTGAAAATACACATCACTGGTCATGTCCACTGACTGTTGGAACAATTCAAAAATATTTCCCAAAGGACACACAACCAGAACTGGAAGACTAGATAGGGCAACCTTTCTCTGAATCTAGGACTCGAGACACTTTGTTGGAGTTGTCCAGTGATTGAACATTTGATTTTTCTAGTTCCACACTGCAGAAGAATACAGAGAGTTATCTTATGCGGCAATGGATGTACTGCTTCGATTAGATCGTAGCAGTGTTGTAATGTAACGGAGTACAAATACTTCGTTACTGTACTTAAGTAGAAATTTCACGTATCTGTACTTTACTTCGCTATTTAAATTTATGTCAACTTTCACTTTTACTCCGCTATATTTCCACTAAGCATCTTCGTTACTCGTTACTACAAAATAAAATCAGAAGAAATGTGTTCGACTGTAATAAGGGAGGTTTGGTGAATCACTGCTCCTAGATTGCATTACGCACGTCCACACGCTCTACGGAGAAGCACAGGGACGCGCAGCGTGCACGCGCAGCACAGTCAGAGCTGGAGGCGCAGCGTGCACGCGCAGTCAGAGCTGGAGGCATTTATCTATAACGTTAATCGGCTGAAATCCGCAAATATGGCAACCAAAAGCAGTGAAATTTCACTATTCTTATTACCAGAGTTGTAGCACAAACAAAATATTAATGCAAACAATCCGTTCAATACTAAATAAAAATAACATTTATTGATTTGATCTTTGTCTTGTGAATATTTTTTATTAATGACTGCATTCATTAGACACACTGTTTGTAGAGAATGCACACATACATGAACTGATTTGATTCAAGACTGGCATCATTACATCATGCATAAAATTTTGGTGTCCACTTTTGCCATTTTAAATAATACCATAACTTTTGGCTTACTATGTAGTCATATAATATATAATATAAAACTCTTCTTGTTTTAAATCCTCACTGAGGGCTAAAACCCCCTAAAGATGAAACCCTAGAACCGCCCTTGGTCTTATGTCTACAGAAAATCACTGAAATTTTACTTTTTACTTTTACTTCAAATACTTAAGTACATTAAATATCAGAAAATGACTTTTGATACTTAAGTACAGTAAATATCAGATGCTTTAAGACTTTTACTTGAGTAATATTCTAAAAAGGTAACTTTCACTTCTACCAAAGTCTTTTTCTAGTACGATACTTGTACTTTTACTCAAGTATTGCTTTCTAATACTTTATACAACACTGGATCGTAGACATAGTTACAGCTATGCAAAAAATAAATACCAATCACATCTGGATGTTGAAGATAATCTGGGAGTAGCTATATCAAATCACTTTAGGTTTACCATTCAATATGAAGACTGTACTGTATTTATTTTTTGGAGCACAAAACTCTCACCAGATGACATTAAATACTCTCTGCTGCCCTCTCCTAGACACTTTAAATACAAGGCTGTGAACCATTGTAAACAATTTCCACTTTGTTAGAAACCTCTGCACATTCATGCAGTTACCCTATCAGCCAACCATTTATAGCGTTTGACCTGTAATCAGGATCGACTTACAAAATGTTCTTTAAATTCTCTAGATTAAATAAATACATCCTGACTGTAGTTTACTAGGTCAGGGACCAATATCAACCGAAAAGCCTTGTTAGAACATGGAAAACACAAGACAACACAAGATTTTTTAAAAGAACAGTGTACTAATACGAGTACTTAATGAAAGTGGTCCTTAGTCATCAATTGAAGAGTCAGCTGTTCAGGGGAAGTTTCTTGCAACATGAGCCTTGATGCATGCCTTCCTTGTACCCTGAGAGATGTTGGGTCCAACTAAGAAGTGCGAGACTGAAGGGTTGGAAAATATCATGGAAAGATTCAGACACACACAGTATTCTCTCTCAAACCAGCTTTATTTAATCATAATACAAGGTAAAATAAGACATATGTGCTTTAGTCATCTCTCTTTTGTCTCTTTGCAGAAGATACATACACACCATTTATTACAGGGGTTATTTCAGCAGCCACTCATTCACTGCAAAGAAAACACAAACGACAATAAAGATCATGATTAATGATATTAATATTGCAGTAGGTGTGTAACAAATAAACACATACCCCTGTAGTGTGTCCTGAGTGTATTAGCACACTGGTGTGTGTGCGTGTTGACGTTGATGTTGGTATGTATGCAGCGCTGGTTGAGGCTCTGCTGCGGCCGATAGTTATCGCTTAAACTGATAAAGATCTGAGACACTGCATTTTGACTGAGGAGACGCAGAGACTGTAACTACTCACACAAAAACACACACACACACACACACACACACACACACGTAAGAAGGTCTATTTAAAGAGCAGTACATTATTATTAACTCAAGTGCAGGCTATGTCTGGAAAATTTTTAAAGCATGCTACAAGTCTGTGATATATTACATATTCTACACAAGTACACAAATTGTAAATGCACAAGATGGCAAGCATCTGGACTCAGAAACAACTAATCCACAAGGAGGCAGTAAAGTACAGGTAGCAGCTGAACAGACATTTAAAATGGCTACAGTGGAAGAGAAGTACATTTTAATTGAACGTTAATTAGCCTGTAAACTAACCCTGTACTAGTGGTGGAAATTTTGACTCTTTCAAGAGATTTGTTTAATAAAATGATTCGTTCAGTGACCATTTCATTATATTACATAAATACACCATAAAATGTCATGTGTTAAGTCAACAAACTTATTTACTTGTTACAAAAAACTGATTTGACCTTATTACAATGTGTGACTAATTTGCTCATCAAATAAATAAAACAAGTCTAAATAAGTCACTGAACGAGAAATATGAGTCTACGGATTACGTGAACGATTCAGTCACCTAAATGATTCATTCAAAAAGAACATAACATCACTGCCCTGTACCGTAAACATACCCTGAAATATAATTGTGCTTCAAGACTTTTTACACTGCAAACCCTGGATTATTGTTGTTCTATTTATTTTTACCCGGGGTTATAAAACCATGCCCTGAAGCAGGATTAGTAGCACTTTTATAGCATTAACCGCTTTTGGAACGTTACAGCTAGAAGCTAAGCTACAAACGGAACAGAAAGTAAAAAGCGCGTGGTTCTTTTCACGTGGAAACCAGGAGTAAACAACACTTAATACAAGTGGCAAAACACTTAGAGAGATGGAAATACGTGACAAAAAATGAGAAAGTTATGAAAAAGATAAAAATACGTCACAGAACAACCTCCCCTAAGCATTGAGAGAGACAGGCCGTTATATAAAGCGATCGCATGCTGTATTTATCCAATCGTTGTCAAAGAAAACTTAAATATGCAAATAAGAAGGTTACCTCAGGGTTCAAGAATGTACAGTGTGAAGCAGATTATGGATACTCAGGATTAATTGTAAACCCCGGATGAAGTATGAGCAGTGAAACGAGATAACCCAGGATTCTGTTCACTCAGACATTCTAGTGGCCAATGGTTGTCTATTCCATTCAAGTGTGTAAAGCCATAATGTGTTTATAACACCAAACCTGTTAATATCACGTGGAGGTGAGGTGTCATCTTGACCAGTTATGTTAAACCTCTTCAATCTTTGCGCAAATCCATATTTCTTCCTTTTTGTTGTGAATGGAATGATGCTAGCGTGAAACAACGTGATGTGTTATTACATTTTGGACACCCCTTGCATTGTCACGCATCTTGTTTTGTAAGGTGTATTGTACATAGCCAGCATAAGATGTTGATGGCTCACCTCAATATGTGAGACGTAGACAGGTTTATTCATCAGGATCCACGTGACCGTTTCAAGACATGGTGGCACCGTCAGCGAGCCTTCATAGGTTATAAAGCGCCATGTTTCAGGATACAATTCCTCCAGATCCAATCCCGTAAGTTCATACGCATCATCTGCAGGGAGTTACGGCAGCTTTTTAAAAACTAATTTCTCACCGTGTGTCTGTAAACACTTACTGATGAGGTTTTTTTTTTTGTTTCCACTATACTGAAAGGAATTTGATGATTATGAAAAAAAACAGATACATTACCAGGTGATGCACAGCATTCATATCAGCATGCAGCAAAATCACAGTGACGGAAAGAATACAGAGGAAACTTGCTTTGTCATGCAAATATGTCAATAGTTTCAACCAGCTGCACATGACCAATACAGGAGGTGCGTCCCAAATTGCATAAAGAGTTCATGAAGAAAACATTCTTACGTTTGTAAGTTATTCTAGTGATAATTTCTCTGCTCAGCATCCGGAGGAGAAATGGATTAGTTGGCTCTGATATCTGGAAAAAAAAAAAAAAGAAACACAAACAGTCAGAAAGATTTAATGCAAAGGCATCGAGTGTCATGTTCATGTTAAATACGTCAATTTCAGAGAAATGCAATCGGAGACGAGAATCATTCATACATACATAGATACACAGACCATTTTAGACATTCCAGTATTAAATTGAATTCCTTTTGGCACTAAATAATTTAATGATTCAATCGCTGACAGATTTCGCCTTACTATATAACTTAACACCACTTAAACTCATCCATAATAATAATCTAAAAAACCTTTAAATGCATGTACCAGCATGTCTATAAAGTAGGCTACGATGTCACCTGTTGTATAATACGACAACACAACATCTTGCGCCCAACTAACTCCATAATCTACAACCTTTAAATAAAAAGTCTACACAGTGACTGGCTAGAGCTGTGGTGAGAGTATGAAAAAGTCTAGAACAGGCATCCATCCATTAATTTTCCATAGCTTTTATCTTTCATAGGGTCACACGGAGCCCCAGTCCCAGGAGGCTCGAGGTGGGGGACACCCTGTATTGTCTGGCAACCCTATGAATAGTTTAGAGATACCGATCAGCCTACAACTCATGTTTTTGGACTCAGGGAGACAATTGGAGTACCCAGAGTTAACCCCCACTGGGATTATATGCAAACTCCACACACACAGAGTGGAAGCAGAAATTAAAACACCAACCCCAGAGGTGAGAGGAAAAACCACTAAAGCCACTGTGCCCCATAAAGGCATTTATTGGGATGCTAATAAATGACAGGTACCTAAATTATTTTCATCTACAGCAAGACCGAAAAATAATCTCTACCTAACGTGTATCCATACAGTAGGTCATCTATGAATGTCAGAATGTCTCCCTATTTGTTCCACCTCAGTTAATTTAATTTGGTATTAAGTGTAGTGCTTTTAACAATAGAAATGGTGACAAATAAGTTGTACAGGGAGTGCAGAATTATTAGGGAAGTTGTATTTTTGAGGATTAATTTTATTATTGAACAACAACCATGTTCTCAATGAACCCAAAAAACTCATTAATAGCAAAGCTGAATATTTTTGGAAGTAGTTTTTAGTTTGTTTGTAGTTTTAGCTATTTTAGGAGGATATCTGTATGTGCAGGTGACTATTACTGTGCATAATTATTAGGCAACTTAACAAAAAACAAATATATACCCATTTCAATTATTTATTTTCACCAGTGAAACCAATATTACATCTCAACATTCACTAATATACATTTCTGACATTCAAAAACAAAACAAAAACAAATCAGTGACCAATATAGCCACCTTTCTTTGCAAGGACACTCAAAAGCCTGCCATCCATGGATTCTGTCAGTGTTTTGATCTGTTCACCGTCAACATTGCGTGCAGCAGCAACCACAGCCTCCCAGACACTCTTCAGAGAGGTGTACTGTTTTCCCTCCTTGTAAATCTCACATTTGATGATGGACCACAGGTTCTCTATGGGGTTCAGATCAGGTGAACAAGGACGCCATGTCATTAGTTTTTCTTCTTTTAGACCCTTTCTTGCCAGCCACGCTGTGGAGTACTTGGACGCGTGTGATGGAGCATTGTCCTGCATGAAAATCATGTTTTTCTTGAAGGATGCAGACTTCTTCCTGTACCACTGCTTGAAGAAGGTGTCTTCCAGAAACTGGCAGTAGGACTGGGAGTTGAGCTTGACCCCATCCTCAACCCGAAAAGGCCCCACAAGCTCATCTTTGATGATACCAGCCCAAACCAGTACTCCACCTCCACCTTGCTGGCGTCTCAGTCGGACTGGAGCTCTCTGCCCTTTACCGATCCAGCCACGAGCCCATCCATCTGGCCCATCAAGACTCACTCTCATTTCATCAGTCCATAAAACCTTAGAAAAATCAGTCTTCAGATATTTCTTGGCCCAGTCTTGACGTTTCAGCTTGTGTGTCTTGTTCAGTGGTGGTCGTTTTTCAGCCTTTCTTACCTTGGCCATGTCTCTGAGTATTGCACACCTTGTGCTTTTGGGCACTCCAGTGATGTTGCAGCTCTGAAATATGGCAAAACTGGTGGCAAGTGGCATCTTGGCAGCTGCACGCTTGACTTTTCTCAGTTCATGGGCAGTTATTTTGCGCCTTGGTTTTTCCACATGCTTCTTGCGACCCTGTTGACTATTTTGAATGAAACGCTTGATTGTTCGATGATCACGCTTCAGAAGCTTGGCAATTTTAAGAGTGCTGCATCCCTCTGCAAGATATCTCACTATTTTTGACTTTTCGGAGCCTGTCAAGTCCTTCTTTTGACCCATTTTGCCAAAGGAAAGGAAGTTGCCTAATAATTATGCACACCTGATATAGGGTGTAGATGTCATTAGACCACACCCCTTCTCATTACAGAGATGCACATCACCTAATATGCTTAATTGGTTGTAGGCTTTCGAGCCTATACAGCTTGGAGTAAGACAACATGCATAAAGAGGATGATGTGGTCAAAATACTCATTTGCCTAATAATTCTGCACTCCCTGTATATAAACCCAAATGAGCAGGCTAGAGGCAGTGCTAGGGGGGAAAAAGACTATGGCATTAAGAAACACTCAGAGGAATCAAAAGGAAGCCCATATCAATAGTCAAGTCTAACAATACTGAGTTTGTGAGAGTCTATAATTACATGAGCAGTCATTAAACTATATATATATATCGCACGAGAGATACATTTGTATATGCTACGGCGATCGGCACATTGACAGGCAGCGCAGGCGAGAGAATCACCAAAGAAGCATTTAAATAATGCCCTAATTGGCACATGGTGACCAATTATGTACCACACAGCACAACAAAACAGTCTCAAATTGTTTTTCTAATCTTTCGGAGAGGAAAGCTACTCTGCTATATGAAGTACAAATGTAACAGCTGGTAGTGCATATTTAGTATGCTAGTATGTGATTTGGGATGATACACATAGTCCAAAATAATGAGTCTGGAAAGGAGCCACTGATGCAAAGTGAAAACTAAATTTATTTATTCCTCTGATGCAAAATCCACCAATAACACCTGGATCAAGCTTGTACTTGGCATTTCTCTGACTTTAATAAGAACAACTCATTTCCATAAGGACAGCATTAAAACATCTCAGGTGCGACTTCAGCGCTTGGTTTGGTGGCATTCAATAATGAATATTTATGCTTAGGTTTTTGACAAAGCAACAGATTACGAGTCTCATTTCCAAGAAGACATCTTCTTGTATTGACACGCAAAATTGTTCCACCCTCCCTCCCCTTTGTTTAGAAGTCTATTAGTAAGGTAATGAACATTAGGGAATGTTTTGCTTTATGAATATTAATGATTAGGATTAATGCTGGCAGGTCATCCTTGGTGTGTCATCACGCTGATCCAAAATGCAGCTTGCATGACTTGTTTTAGAATCTTCCCAAATTCTCCCTTATCGACTCGTCGCTCATCTGTAGCTGCACAAATGCAATTTAAAACACTGACTGCAAAGGAGAAAAACAGCCCACAGCTACCAGAAGGCTGCAATAAACAACCCACCGCACCATATTACCTTCGAGCTATGAGCAAGCGTGACCCTCAACATAAAAGGAAGACATGCAGGAAGACTCTACAGTAGCTGCATCCGAAGATCCCTAGAATAGGGATCGAGATATTATAGGCATTAAATGTTGTTCCTGACCTGAGCAACACCTGAGCAATTTATTTATTTATTTAAGGTCTAAAGAAGAAACAGCAGTCGTTTTTTTCCCTGTTATTATGACATCATAAGTCAATGACAATGCTGTATAGTACTATGTCTGCTTTGTATTCTACACACAGTACTGAACTGAATACAGTTTGATTTCGGGCACACATACAGTCCTGCCTCCATGGTCTTTAACTTCCCCAGGATGTTTAAACAGCCGAGAGCTATTTGTTCTGTGTTGAAGTTCTGGAATGATTTACTCAACAGCCATCGTTCTTAAAACACCCCTTGAGCAATCTGAACAAACTTGACAGTAGCTTAGCACATTTTTGTTTTTTTTATGTTGTTTTTTTAAACGTGGTGGATTTCTCAGCACCGCCTTTAATCCTGCCTGTCAATTTTAATCGGGAAAACATCCTGGACGACGAGACGATGTGTGCTTTTTGAGCGGCAGTTATGTGTTATGTGAGTCGACCCACATAACCACATAATCGACCCATCAAGGTATCGGCGAGACTCATGGTCACGAGGAGGCATCGGATGCATTTAAGTGCAACCTTCTGCTAAAAGAAATGACATTACTTGTAAATTATTTTAACCTTTTTTCCTCATCTCAGGGCTGACCGGAAGCTGGAAAGAGGAACAGTAACTTGGAAGATTTAGAGCCAAAAATACACAGAGGAGGCTTTAACTAACTTCGACTGCAGTGTCATAATATTAATGTTTATGGAGTTAGGACTTATAAATTATAGAAAGGATTTAAATGCGTCATTAAAACCTGTTACTGTTCCCAGAAGTGAGAAACAATTCATATTTAAACAAGCAATGTTTCTGAATTTATCAGATATATCGCTCCTCGTGGTTCAGCAGAAGGATCCCGTGCTCTCATTGCTTGGCCCGGGTTCGATTACTGAGTAGAAAACTAATCCAGCCATTGAGCGGCTAACTCTCAGTGATGGTCCCAAGCGCCAGGTAAAATGGGAGGATTGCGTCAGGAAGGGCATTTGTGGTAAAATCTGTACCAAAATCAAATATGCGGACCAGGGGCAAGAACAAGAACAACATTACATTTTGTTATCTATCACAATAAGATCTAAAACATTTAAACTTCAAAGGCTCTTTAAGCAATAAATAATAAATGAACAAATCTGTAGTCTAGGTTTCATTACTGTACTAACTCTTCTCTCGTTGGATTTTAAAATTTTGACTCCTTTACGACCTGAGCTATGTTTTTGAGACTACAAGCCACTTGTGTAAGTCCCTCTGGATTGTGCGTTAAACGCTACAGATAATAAATAAATCTAAATATTTAAATGACAAGTGAGGAATGACAGCTTGTGGAAAAAAATAAACAGAAATGCAAAACAGTTACCCTAAATTTATTTACTAAGAAATCATAAATATGACTTCACTTAAGTGTGTTTATGTTAGAGACTATTGCTAAACAGTAATTATAGAAACAATTGCTAAACGATAATTAGAGACAGGACTTGTTGTGATTGAAAGATTACAGTATATAAATGAGTGTTATAATAGTGTTGTATAATGGTGTAAATGCTGAACTGTGACCTTCATGAAGAGAGAGATGATGGCAACTCCATGCGGGTTCTTCTCAGCTTCGCTGTAGTTTAAATATAAATCCTGGTTATAGTGGATTAGCTGCACCTGCGGAAACACACAGAACGCAGAACAGTGCCTACTATGTACAGAACGAGTAATTCATATAGAAGATTCTTCTTCTTCTTTTTCAACGTCTTCTTATCATTGCTAAGTAACATCACATACTGGATTGACGCGTGTTAAAACTGAGTGTTAGATAATGCTTGCTTAAATTAAAGCCTGAAATAATAATGCTGATCTAATCCTGATGTAATGTGGCTGTGTGTTGCCTTACTAAACATGCAGTGTTAAGAAGCTGAGTGTGACTGCCTCCCCCATGTTGTGGCTTGATGGATGGCTCTTGCTTACTTGTACGCGTGTAACTGCGGTGTAATCATTTTATAAAACTCACAACAAATCCCCTTAATCCTGCTCCCTTAAGCCTTACTGTCTCCTCCTGTTTTCAGTGTATTCACTCTCTGCTTACTTTTCCAGATTTTGTGTGTGCTGGGTATGTAGACAATTGAGTTCTTTTATTTTTCGAAACATTGCGACACCGTGTGAGCGTGAGCCAAAATAACTTACAATGACTGATCCAGGAACAGGTTTTCGTTCTTTGCGTGTCATGATGCATGTCTGGTTGTGGGTTCTGTCTCACCTCTCCAGGAAAGGCATTCCCATTGATCAGGTGCTCTGAGCCGTGCGTGTCATCGTTGCCAAAATGCAGTCTGATCTCCTGTAGTGTGTAGGTGTAACTCAGCGGACCACCAGACACACACACGCGCTTCGAGCCGTCCACGCGCAGTATCACGTGACGACCGGTGTTATACAGCACACCACTGATCTGAGAAATAGAAAGATAAAGATATATTAGCAATAGCAATATATTCAAGTGATGAATGAAATAGTACTTTACTAAAGAATCTTTTATTTAATACAGCACTTTTTTTTGGTTAAGCACAACTCAGCTTCTTGTTTTGGCAAATTTATTCCTCTCTTTCACATTGCAAAAAATGTTCCAGATGTATCAAAAGACTTTTATGTACAACACTTTTTATCTCAGCCTTCGTTTTTTTTTTTTTTGCCTTTCCTCCCCTCTATTTGAAGCTTTTTTTTGATCCCTGGTTTTTGAACTGCACATTGTATCTTGTTTTGTACTGAATCCTCTACTCACTCTCAACTCTGAACTGGATTTTTTTTAATCTTTCAGTGCCTATTATACATCCTGCAGATGGATCATTTTTCAGTCCCAGAGAGCTCTTTGTTCCAGAAGGCTTTGTTTAACAGGTTGGGTCTAGCAGGAGGATGCAAAATTAAATCAGCTGTTGTATCTCAAGGTCAACCGCTGGGCAACCGTCTGCCCAGTGGCAGTCTCTATGCTAGCTCACAACAAGAACTTGATAATGTTCTCCAAGGTGAACAACTCTCCTTCCTAATTACAAGAACACATAACCACTCCATTATAAAAGGATCTTACTGGAACAATTAATTGACCCTATAATCTCATGGATACAAGGTGAACTCATCAGCTGTTGTCTCAACCAAATCTATCCACCTACATAGGAAGTCTATCCCACCCTAGACAAAAGACCATGCAAGTCACAGGCATCAAAATTCCCAGAGTCATTGATGGCCCATTGGCAGGATCCTGTACTTTGACAATCGTGGCCTGGGAATTAAACCAAAACGGTCACTGAGGGGTTAAGTCTCAGTGTTGGTCCCGAACCCGGAATCAAGCTTTCTGTAGTGACACAACTCCCCCTAGTGATCAATCCTATACTCTATCCCTTCCAGAAACCAAGGCTATACCTTTCTAAAGCCCTAGCCAAAAGCTCCCTCCATCCATCCATCTATCCACGACTGCTACTAATTCAGACTTAATTTTTGTGGGACAAAAGGACAGGGAACTCAGACCCTGTATAGATTACAAATCTGCTGCCATTAGTCCCATCTTCTACTGAGAAGCCACCTGTTTTTCAGGCTCTTATAAATGCCATACTATCAAATTTCCTGTCCTCCGGTGTGATCATTTGCACTGATGACACCTTGATCCACTCGAAATCTGAAGCACAGCATATTACTCAGGTATGAGCAGTACTAAAAAGACAGTTCGAAAATAACCTGTGTGTCAATTTGGAGAAATTCGAATTGCCGAGATGAGAGTCTGTCATCTCAATTCCCCTAACAGAGAGAAGCACAACCAAGGAAAGAGCCAAGGCATTATTTAAAAGTGGTGTTTTCAATTGTATAGTCTCTCCGAGGGCATTGTTTCTGACTGGGGTGTTCAATTCACCTCCTGTGTCTGGCAAGCTTTTTGCAAGAGTCTTAACATAAATATCAGTCTGTCCTCAGGCTTCCAGTTAAATGGGCAAATGAAGAGTGGCTCAACCAGAAGATTGGGAAGATCCTTAGAGCATACTGCTTTAACAACCAGCAAGATTAGAGCAGGCAGAATAAGCGCAATATTTCCTGATGAATTTGTCCACCAGGCCTCACACCGTCTCAGTGCATTCTGAGAATTCTTTATTACACATGATTCCTGTGAATCTAATATATAAACAGAATTTAACAACACAAATCAAGCAAATTATCAGTTTTGGCTTGGCCACAATTTGTTACCCTTTATTTCCCATATGTTTCACACATGATGAATCACTTTTGATTTAAATAGATTGGAAAGGAGTGACGTATGCAACAAATCATTCTTTCGTTGTTTCTGTTATCCTTTTTTTCTGGTTGGCCTCTAGGCTAAACCCACACACAAGAGGAAGCAATAAAACCAGCAAATTCACTTTGCATAATAGTCTTTCGGTGGTAATCACTGTCACCCGGATGAAATCGAATAAAGCTGCAGAGGGGAACAGAACCCACTGCAGTGTTGATCTAATGAGTTGCGAGTTAATTCAGCGCTGAACTGACAGTGATTGAGATTGCACTTGACAGCTGAGAGAAACAACACTGACTAGCCATGCTGGGATAAACTACACCGATGCTGATAAAATGGTGTCATAACTTTCCTGATGAAGATGAATATACTCGTTCTTTCCTTTCACACACATATGCACACAAATCTAACCGGACTCGATTGGCTTACTGACGCAGATAACTGTTCTTCACACTGTACCGTGATATTCCTCACACCGTTAGCAAGGCTCTCCCTGCTGTTTCACAGGTAAGGAGGTAGCTTCAATACACAAAAGAGATCTGACAATCTGTTCTATTTTAAATGCAGGCCCAAATGTGCAAGGCCCTAATACAAATCACCCGTATGCCCTTTCTCCTATGCCTTTATGAAATTGTTGGTTGAATAAAATCTGCGCATTTTATCCATTAAAACAGTGCAGAGACCTCATATCCAAGTGGCACAAAAGGGAAAAAAAATAATGGAAGAGCGCAGATAGCACTTTACCAAAAAAAAAAAAAACAGATGCCAGTTTCATGTCTCGGAAGAAGCATGGTGTTGGAAGCCTTTATCATTTATCATTCCTCCTATACCACAGGATTGAGTTAGCTATTTTGTAGTATTTTTCTGATATAAAGTTGGGATAGGGGGGCATGGTGGCTTAGTGGTTAGCACGTTCATCTCACACCTCCAGGGTCGGGGTTCGATTCCCGCCTCCACCTTGTGTGTGTGGAGTTTGCATGTTCTCCCCGTGCCTCGGGGGTTTCCTCCGGGTACTCCGGTTTCCTCCCCGGTCCAAAGACATGCATGGTAGGTTGATTGGCATCTCTGGAAAAATTGTCCCTAGTGTGTGATTGCGTGAGTGAATGAGTGTGTGTGTGCCATGTGATGGGTTGGCACTCCGTCCAGGGTGTATCCTGCCTTGATGCCCGATGACACCTGAGATAGGCACAGGCTCCCTGTGACCCGAGGTAGTTCGGATAAGCGGTAGAAGATGAATGAATGAATGAATGAATGAAAGTTGGGACACTCTGTTGGGATACATTTACACTTGAATTTGAATAATGCTCAAATGTTATGATCTTACAGTATGAACAAGCACTTGTGGTATCTTAAATTGTCATGGATAGCTTGGACACCAGGGGTGTTCCAGCAGGGTTTGTTTAATATTCTGTGCCATGGGTCTTTGTTTATGTTTACCCTGCTTGACCCTTAGTCTGTTCCAACCTCTGCACACCTATTCTCCATGTTTCATTAATTACATCCCCTTTTTATACCTGTTGTGTTGTGTGAGTCCTTGATATAGTTGGGTTTCTCTTGTTAATGGGTTTTTGCTCTCTGTCTATCTTGTTTTGTATTTTGTTGCCCAGTTTTTTCCTAGTGTTTCCTGTGTGTGTCAGTATTGTTTTTAATTAAACCCCTGTCTTTTACTATGCCTGCATTTGGGTCTAGATTTTGTTCCCTTCAGAAGCACTGGTTTTCTGAGAGCAGAAATGGGTTTGATAAATTTATCACCGTTTTATAGAAACAAATTTTTAAAACTTTTCTACTAAAATATTGCTGCTAGTTGACTAGGCTGAAACAATACTTATATAAAAAAAACAAACTACAAATTCTTAAATTCCTGAGTGTCTACTTTCATCTGAGTCATTACCTCCACTGTAGAATGAGATATGACAATGAAATCAATCCTGAATATAGATATAACCCAAACAGACGCAGATTCCATTTTTTGTTCTTTGGGAAAACGAAAGTTAAAGTAGTGAAAAGATCCTCAAAACAAATTGTGTTTGTCCATAATATAGCAGCTAGAAACAGTTGTCCCCTCACCAGCCTTTCTTTTGTTTCTCTTGTGACGAAGATAAAATAAATGCAGCTACACTTAACAAAGCACAAACTCCTCCATCCTGAAACTTTCCTGTGGTGGAAAACATTATTCCTGAACATTAAGGGGCGGTCCGGCAGCGTGTTGTGTCACGTGGTTTCTCGTCTGTACTCACCTGTTCCTAATTGACTGTTAATTACTATGCCTATTTATTTCCTCCATGTTGCCTGTGGGTTCATGGAGTCTGCGATAGTTCTTTTGTCTGTGTTGGTTTATGTAAGCTGTCGCTTAGTTTACATCTGTGTTTTATTTTGATGTCTCATGTAATGCTTCATGTTTTTTTGTTAATAAATCGTGTTTGCTTTATTGTCCCTGCATCTGGGTCTGTTTTTTTTATCCTCGCCTTGGCCACTGCTTTTCTGACAGAAACACAAATTCTGATTTGGCCCTAAGAGCAAAACAAACGGAAGGTTAATTAGCTGACGTTAAAAAATGTGAATGTACTAAATCTTTAGCAACTAACATGAATAAACAAAGGACTGTTTTACTGGGTGTGTGCTGAAGTATGAAAAAAAAAACGCGTGTGTGTGTGTTGGTGTGTGTGTAGGTCTGCTTATTTGCACTTGGCTTATGAATATGTATGACCATGTGGGCTCTGTGGCTGCCTTTGCCATAAAAAGGAAAACAGATTTATATGATCCCACGTGACAATGATCGCACACTGAACAATGGGATAATTACTTCGAAGAACATTAATTGCAGATTAGCATAATGAACATATTTTTGCTAAGGATATTATTAGTCTTCGGGCTGGTTGCTGACAAGACGATATACAAGACGATATACGCGATGCAGAGATTCCTTTATCTGATCTGCTGAGCAACTATTTGTAGGCAAGTCAGAGAGACAGGAATAAGAAAATTTACATGTAAAAAAAAAAAAATTACAAATAATTTAGCCCTTATTTAGCCTGACTAGAGTTTTAGCCTGACTCACAGCATTAGTGCTGTGAAAGAATGCAGCTCATCATGAATAAAGTAAATAAAAAAAAAAATAAATCAAAAACCCCACATTTCACTGATCATAAAAACGAATCAGTAGAAACAGATTTTATACATTTTTATACATTATACATTTGTTGTAGCTTTCAGTGATTCTATATTTCTATTATGCTTCTGATTATAAAAAATTGATTTGAAGCGTAGGTGTAAGTCTAATTAGCAAGTGAAAGCCGAGAATATAAATGAAAGCATTAAAGAGTGATTACAGTTCCTTTTGATGTGTAATTAATTTGACATTTTTTCCCTCAGTGCACAGAGTTCAAACGGAACAACAAGCATTTTGTGTTCGGCATGCAGCTGCACAGAGGATATCATCGATCTGTCTATCTAGGTCTTCAGATTGCTCCAAAATTCTCAATACTATCAGCCTGGCTTAAAGTAGGAATACATAAATGTGTGTATACAAATAACGAACGCATCATGGCATGGTGCTAAGACTCATGGCGTTCCTATTCTCTGCTGAAATGTTTAATCTGTCGTTAATATAATCATTTATAAACTGCTCTCTAGCGCCCCCTTGTGTATATTTGTCTCAATCACCGCCCTAGTTTAGTAGTCAGGCCATTGAGCAGGAAGTCGGACATTTCAAGGGATGTCTCTTTCAATCGCAAAATCCTTCCAGTGCACAGAAATTTCACATCAAATACAAGGAGCCCAATGCTCACTATGTTCCCTGTTCCCCTTTTCTGTTTCCCTTGGTGGACGAACTATCAGACAATCTTCTTCACTAACTAGCTTATGATCCTGCGTTATGTACCATGTGTTTATGCTAACTCATTTATATGGTTTTTATTTACAGTAACTGATGAGGAAATTAGAATGTCCCAGGAAACAGAGTCATCAGCGTTCCAATGAGTAGAGTCCTTATCTGTGTCGCCTAGGGATCTAATTGAGACACAGCCACTGAACTTAATCACACAGACACATGTTCAGTGGTCATAGTCTTTCACAGGATTAGCTTACCTTTCTTCCTCCTGTGATGCGTAGCGGCGTAAGGAAGGGGTCAAAGGTCAAACGGCGGGTCTCAATGTTTACCGGCGACTGTCTTTTCCCAACGGAGCAAAGTTTCCACGCGGAGTTCACCAATCCCCAAAAAGAGGGAACTGTAATACACACAGTGTTTGACATTTGTCCACAGTGGCTCACTCATGATCAGGTATTTGTCATCTCCTGCCTCGTCTAATTACCATTACATTACAATTACCATTACAATTACCATACACACATATATATATATACATATATATTATATATATATATATATATATATATATATATATATATATATATATATAACAAACTATTAGTCTTTAATAATTGCTGTTTTATCAATTTTTCAATTACACTGTGCTGAAATCTTTACTTTTTTGCTTTAATGAGGTAGATGTTTTATTTCTTATTAAGTTCTTTACATTTCCTGTCGCTGAATTTCTGAATGCTTGACAAAATGTAACTTCTTGCCTCTTTCCACCTATCAAGCTCAAATAAAAGTAAAAACTAAAAAAATAGCACCCAGAGAAACTGTATATCCTTGCTTTGAACGGCTGTTATTCAATCTTTCATTTATTCACGTCTCTTATGTGAGCCAAAATCAGTATTTACTTAGTAATTGTAATGTGCATCACACACTCAGTGTCTCTTTCAGACATTTAAGCACATAATTGTTTGTTTGTGTTCAGTGACCTACATAAACACAGCAAATTGCATTCCAGCATTGTTTGTTCTGACTGATTTCACAACATAAAATTCAGGCTAACAGCAGTGTTGTTTACAGTGTTGTTTATCATTTACAAATTTTACAATCATTAACATTTCCTATTTCCTCCAGCTACTGCTTTAGCCCTGCCCCAATCCTTATTATTGCCAAAGAATTTAATTATTGTCATCTGTTCTGCTTTAGCCCCATCCCAATCACTCCTGTCACCTGTGCTATTTTAACCCCACCGCTAATCATTACTGTCATCTGTTCTGCTTAACCCCACCCCTAATCATTACTGTTATCTGTTCTGCTTTAGCCCCACCCCTAATCATTACTGTCATCTGTTCTGCTTAACCCCACCCCTAATCATTACTGTTATCTGTTCTGCTTTAGCCCCACCCCTAATCATTACTGTTATCTGTTCTGCTTTAGCCCCACCCCTAATCATTACTGTCCTCTATTCTGCTTTAGCCCCACCCCTAATCATTACTGTTATCTGTTCTGCTTAACCCCACCCCGAATCATTACTGTCCTCTGTTCTGCTTTAGCCCCATCCCTAATCATTACTGTTATCTGTTCTGCTTTAGCCCCACCCCTAATCATTACTGTTATCTGTTCTTCTTTAGCCCCACCCCTAATCATTACTGTTATCTGTTCTGTGTTAGCCCCACCCCTAATCATTACTGTTATCTGTTCTGTGTTAGCCCCACCCCTAATCATTACGGCCATTTGTTCTCCTTTAACCCCATCCCAGTCATTACGTCATCTGTTTTAGCCCCACCCCAATCACCCCATACACTTGCCCAGATCGCCTTTCCCATGATCCCCAAGTCCCATGTTGCTAATGAAAAAGTTGAACTGGTCTCTTTAACTCCTATCTACTGTACATTCCTAGCAGCAATGCATCTATAGAACCTAAATGTACCTAATATGTTTTGTTGACTAAATCTAAACTAAATTTGAGATAAGAGGATATTGTGCAGACCAAGAGACCGGCTTTCATTAGACCCAGTTGCTGGCCCTGGAGCATTTTCTCATAAAGGACATTATGATAAAATGTTATAGCGCTGTTTGGTGCAGTAACTGCGCTGTAATTTACATTTCCTAACTTCTTATATTTTGGTCTGGATATTTATGCTGCGTGGGCTTTGTATGGCTTGGTGTTGTGTATATCCTTGATTTATTAAACAAATTTCTATGTCAGTGAGCTTGACCTGTATAAACAGAGTGTAAATGAAATAATCGGGTGTGTTTGTCATACGTCGCTGCATCTGCCATCTGCTCCAGATTGCGCATTGAATCAGAAGCTTTAACAAAAGCATCATGTTCTCTTAGGTGAAGCATGAGGTGCGAGACAGATAGTAACACACAGAGGACAAGAACACAGCTGAACACTGAATCTGGGTCCCATTACAGACAGATTACATTTACTACATTCATTTCAAAATCTGTTTCTGAATTAAAAGCGTGCAAAACTGATTTATTCATCAGCATTCACTTATTCACAGGATTTATGTAACTGACAACATTGCAAATCCATACAAGCACTGACCCAAATAAACATGTGCTGTAGGAAACCTCTTTCTTCTCCCAATGTTAAGAGACAGTTGTTTGGGAGAAGTCTGGTACTAGGCTTGTGTTTTTACCTGGGATAAAGCTTCCTTCTATGACATCTTTGTAAGCCCACCATCCATCATGAGGCATTGAGGATGTAGGCTGTGCTGAAAAAGAAAAAGAAAGAGTGGTGCAAATTCAAAGCTTAATCACTGTCCAAAAATGGCTAGAAATATTTTTTTAAGTGATTAAAGAGCAGAATATAAGAGTCAGACTGTTCCCGACTGGTGCTACAGATGAACACAACAGATGAGCTGTTATGTTTGTGTACAGCACGTGTCTGTTAGGTTCGCCTGTTGTACTCATCTGTAGTATTCGTCTGTGATGAACTCCGTCTGTCCGTAAATTGTTTCAAGTCTACAAGGGAAGAAAGCTTTTGAGGAACCAGACTCAAAAGAGAATCCATTGGATCCATCTTCTGGATCACACTGGACCCTGTGTATCTCCCAGACCCACTGCATCACCGGGAGTCAGTGGGTGCTTCAAGGTTAAGTTAAACATACTAAATAAATTCAACATTTATTAGCCATCGCTTATCCTGGCCAGGTGCATGGCTTCTTCTTAAGCTGTTTGAGAGATTTGTTGAAGGGGCTGAGCCGTATAAGCAACTATCAGTCAATGAAATTGTAATAAACATGACTGAGTTCTTTGATTAAAAATAAAAAAACAGAAAACACACAGATACACTTCAGTAACACACACATATGCTTCCATGTTTTAAAAAAACACAGCTGCTAGTGGCCTGTATTGCTCTGTTACTCTTAGCTCTATCCGTAGCACTAGTGTAGTGCTTTTAGACACAGTAGTGCTTTAGACCCAACCTTTCTCTGCTCGACTTCTGTGGTGTTTATCGTGACTTTTATCTGTACTGATCACATATCTCTCCGTAACAGTTCTGTAATGTCTCTAACTAGTCTGTAATCAGGTTCTGCTTCTGCCTAGGGACTAAATCATTGTGCACTTAGCTGCAGAAGTCAGATAATGTTTTGACAGGGTCAGTTCTGCTTAATGCACAGGGTTCAAATAAGCAGGTGCTGAACAGCCGACATTGTAAGACTGTCTAGCTGGAAGAACTGCCGCCAACACCTATAATAATAATAATAATAATAATAATAATAATAATAATAATAATAATAATAAGCAGAAGAAGAAGTATTGCTATAAAATAAATGGAAAAATATAATGACATATTATGACACCTAAACAAACAATATGTGGCCAGAAATTTCTCATGAACCCAATCAGTGAACACTTAAGATTTAAGTTTGATGAGTTAATAGAAGGGCTGCAGATTTTTCTTATTCTTATTCAACACTTCTACATTACTAGGCACCTCACACATTAAAGAATAAAATGTAATTACTCATGAATATTCATATTCATCTTGTACAGAACACACTGAGTCATCAGAGCCCATGACCAAGCATAAGGTAAAAGTGCATGAAAATAAACTGTGCAACTATCTGCAAACAGATTAGATTGAACATGATGTAGCGCGTCCCTACCTTCACAAACGATGACATTAACGTGTAAAATAATAATGAATTCCCAAGCGTGCTGCATTCTTGGTTTAGTCCATATTCACAGCGCTGTTCGAGTCCGGATGTGAAGTAGTGCAGAATGGTTTGACGTTGGGGGGAAAAAAAAGCAACAAAAAAGAGAAAAGCTCAGAGTCGGGAACTCCGGAAGCCGCTTTATGATCAAAAAGGTGCTGCTGTGGTTTAAAAGCTGCCGCTGAGAAACTGAGACGCCGGCGAGCTGGTCGACGCCAGGGGGCGCAGCTGGTCCTATTACGCGAACTCTACAGCGCATGCGCACTAGTCTGTCCTGGTTCGGCTTGGAGTATTGGAATGCTGCAGGCTTGAGAAAGCCGGGGGCGGGACTTTAACTGACTTTCTGCTGGTTGGTTAAAACTGGTTGTCAATCATTTTCTGTTGGTAGTTAATATAATATAATATAATATAATATAATATAATATAATATAATATAGGGGGGCACGGTGGCTTAGTGGTTAGCACGTTCGCCTCACACCTCCAGGGTCGGGGTTCGATTCCCGCCTCCGCCTTGTGTGTGTGGAGTTTGCATGTTCTCCCCGTGCCTCGGGGGTTTCCTCTGGGTACTCCGGTTTCCTCCCCCAGTCCAAAGACATGCATGGTAGGTTGATTGGCATCTCTGGAAAATTGTCCCTAGTGTGTGATTGCGTGAGTGAATGAGAGAGTGTGTGTGTGTGCCCTGCGATGGGTTGGCACTCCGTCCAGGGTGTATCCTGCCTTGATGCCCGATGACGCCTGAGATAGGCACAGGCTCCCCGTGACCCGAGGTAGTTCGGATAAGCGGTAGAAGATGAATGAATTTCTGACAAAAAAAACCCTTTATATTTCATAGCAAGCATATAGAGGATTTGTTTTTATTGCCAAAAAATAAGAGAAAAGAGATGTTACTTATATTTTACACACTTTTTCTACTCTTAATACTGTACATCAAGACATGCTCTATAATAACAGCAGTTTTCTTCATATCAGTATAATCCGTAACAAGGTTATTTTTTTCTCCTCAATTTGATCATCTGCCCATCCTGCCTAGCCATTATTCAGCTCTCCCTTATTTTATGACGGCTACAATGGTACCAACTACAGTAGGTAGCCAACAGCTTGCTTCTTTTAAGACACATGCATGCATCCATCCATCCATCCATCCATCCATCCCATGGTGGTGTAACACAGTCAGAGGAAACTCCCACCATCTTCTGCATACATGAACTCACAGACTCCCACAATTGCCTAGTGTTGTCATTGGCACGGGAGAGAAAGTAATGGCACTTCACAGCAATTTTGTGATTTCGTGATTATAGGGTTTAGGATTTTCTACTGTATCTTTATGACATGGCATCTTTATTAACCTTCATTTATTTCAATCAAGGTCGCAACAGAGCCGGAGCCTGTAAAAGGGCTGGGTACAAGGCAGGACAATAAGCTAAGGATGGGACCTTAATGCTGGGAGGTAGCAACACTACCAGCTGTGTCACCATGTGACCCAGGAGAGTAAGTCTTATTTTCATACAGTAGCCTACTTTTTGCCCATCTGTTTGCCCATCTGGTGTATGAGGAAAAGTCAGAGTGGATTTTTAGGAAGTTCCCAGAATGCACTTCAATCACGTCTATTGTGAGGACATTTGTGCTTGTTAATCAGGTCTCTTGGCTTTTCTGAAACATACTATATAATAAACAATACGGTCAGATTTGTATTAGTTATTCCATTAACAGTATATCATATCGTATTGTTGAAATATTACACAGACCCTCATGCCCTTGTTGCCTCAAAAAGTTGCAGTGGAACAGTCAAGCATTGCATCAGGTCTAGTACTGCTGGCAATGTTCATCATTTATCAGATGCAGAAGCTTGCAAAAAAATGATAATTTAAAAAAAAAAAAAAAAAAGGATTTAAAAATCAATTTTAAGACTTTGGTCATTTTACCTAAGCAACATGATGCTACACTATAATGAGCTTGAATGAAAAGACAAAAAAAACACACATTAAAGTTTTAAATATTGTGTTAGAAATTATAAAAACTACTTGGAAACTGACAAGTAAAACATTTCATGCCCCTGTGATTGTGGCTAAATGTGGCACCATAGACATGTTATAATAATATAATATTATATTGTAACAGTGTCATGAACTGTACAGGGTTCCAATGCTAGTGGTCCATTAATATATTAATACTCTACTTAGCGCTACACTTAGCAAGCTGGTTTATACAGCATGCTATTCACTTCACAGCTGCTTAGCATGCTAGACATTCAGCATACCTGATACTTTGCTCTTTAGCCTGTTGGCAAATAAGTGAATTAACATGCTAACTAAGTTAGTTTGCCTTGCTCTTAGGTTTAATGTTTCTGTGATTCTGACATCAGTGAGCTCAACGTGGAGTGCCTTGAGTACTAATGTGCTTAATACTGCTAGTATTCAGATCCAGAGGTTTGCTATGACTAGCTTGCTCTGTTAAATGTGTACACACACACACACACACAGTTAGCTATCTAATCATAGCAAACCTCTATCACATATATCATTTATATATTTTCTTTTATAAAAAAAAATAGAATTTTTTGTATTTATTCAGATACCTTTTACACATAGATAAACAAAATAATAACAATAATAATAATAATTCATTCACTTTTTTAATGTAAAATATTCAAACACACAAAAAGGTGAAAGTAGAAAGTTATTCAAATGAAGGCAATCATCCAAACTTCACAAATGCAAAAAAAAAAAAAGACTTATGTCATTTACAAAAGATCTTAAATATAAAAATAACTCATAATACAAAACACAGATTTTTCTTCCTACTTAGGTCAAATAGAAGAGTGATTTGCTGATTTCAGGATATTTACCAACATAGATCATACAGTAAAGTCCATTTTTACAGAAAAAAGGTCATAGTTACAACATCGTTTTTTTGGCAGTGAATATAGCACACATTCTGTACGATTGCTGTTAGACTATACAAAAACAGGCAAAGACATTTCAGACACGACAAATTAAAGTTAAGGCAATTAAATCCTCCAAAAAAAATAAAGGGTTAAAAGTTTTTCAGACATGAAATATAGCTGGAATATGGCACATCACAGACAAATCTGGGCTCCGTTCCAATATTTGCTTTTATTCGCCCTTGTCCACCTGCTAATTAACGCTGTAGCACTTTAGCAAGCGAGCTACTTAGGAACTTGGCTAGCTCACATAATAATATTCACTTCACACAGCAGCTGTTTTGAATGCCAGACACTCAGCAGTGCAGCTACTGGGTACTCTTCTATTAGCAGGCCAATTAGTTAGCATGATAACGCATTAGTTTGCCTGTCTGACACCAACACAAGCCCATTACACCTTGGATTATTATTTGTGCTAGCGTTCTAGCATGCTAGCAAGCTGGTACTTTTTTTTAGGGGTTTGTAATCTCATTCAGCTCCCTAGTCAGGGCATTGTCAGGAAGCCGCAGGTGTCTCAATTGTAAAAATTCTACCTGTGTACTGGAACGTGAACTCGCTCCCTAAAAAACTCAAATTAACGGAAAGATAAAAAAAAAAAAAAAAAAAAAAAAAAACACTTTTAGGTGATTAGTGATTTAAAAAAAATCCACTAGCTAACCTACGATCCTGTTTGAAGCACCATGACTCTATAGGGAAAAAAATAAAAATGTCACAAGAAATTGGGTTATCGGTAAGCCAGGGTATGTGATATACTGAGGGCCAACTGAGATGCACCACATTAACTATAGTAAGCGTATTATCCACGTAGTTATCGTTGGAGTGGGATAGCGTCAGAACAATATAACATTCATCCTCTTATTGCGATTGTGACAGGACATCGACAAGCACACCATTACCACTACTACTTTTTGGACATAAACAATTCTCAAAGAAAATGATTTAGTTAAGACAAAATAAAAACAAAACATCATCCAACATTATACACTCAAAGATAAGGAGATGTCACTGTATGTGACGTTTGCAACATATGGGCCGTATTCAGTGCTGAGCTAAACACACAGGTGAGAATTTATTTAACACGTGTCTGGGTTATGTGCAGTTCTAAATTTACGGAGTTCATCTGGCTGTTAAAAAAAAAACGTCACAAAACACACACAAAAAACAACAACATTGAAATGCCATTAGAGCCCTAGGTTAAAATAAATATGATACTATATAATTCCTATGAAATAATGAATAATGTTTTTGTCTTTAAGTGCGTGAACTCTTCCTTTTTCATGGAAGACATCTTGGACATTGTGTATTTTGAGGACCATATTTTTATCGATTACATTATGAATGAGCTCTAAGCATAAAATCACTATTTTATTTATTTATTTATTTGTTTGTTAAAATATAGAATAAAATGCACACACACTCATATTATAATTTAATAATCTAAAAATAACAGGATAGACTGGATCAAGTGCTAATTTTTTAAATACACTTTAAATTTTTTTTAATCCCCCTTTTCACCCTGCTCTAGCTGATTATGTTTTTAATAAAACATGGCCATACTGTTAAACCCAATTAAAATTAGCAGATAATTAAATACAGAAAATACAGGACTTCCTGCATCCTGTCTTCTCATTCTTACAATAATATACTAATCTTTTTTTTGTGCATTTTTTTCAAAATGCTTGATTTGGGCATTTCTGGTAACCTCAGAAGCGTGAAATACACGTGTTTAAGAGGCCAGAAAACTGACTTCAGCAGGTGCACGAGCTATGAACACGTATAACTGTACTCAGCTCTGAATAGGGCCCTATAAGCGAACGCAGAGCTCATAATGTCCATCAGGGACTGCAAGGATGTTATTTATTTTTTTCTCACACACCCACACACACGTCAACACTCATACAGTAAGACAGAACTCGCATCAGCTGGGGTGTGAATGCACAGCCTCCTGAGTCACCAGCCATTTATTCATAACGTTAGATGCACTGAAGCTTATAGTCAGCGCTTCAGCATTGTGCAAACTGCATGCCTGATTTATGCATAATGTAAAATACATTTTAAAATGTACAAATCGAACAGAAACCATATAGCTATCCTCATTATTATTATTATTATTATTATTATTATTATTATTATTATTATTATTATTATCTAACCAATCGTGCCTTCAAATCTTCAGTGTGTTGTGATACCAAAATACATTTTTGTTACACTGAGGAAAGAAGTGATTTGGTACACACATTACCCTCCTGCAGCTAATGTTTTGTCATACGCTATAAGCTGTTCATGACACTAAATCAATCAACCAAACAGATCAAATGAAGCGTGTATCTAGTCATGTAGTTTGCACAATGTTATGTTGTGTTTAGTGGTTGTGTCGCTCATTGGATCAAGTAATACTGTGTGAAGATGTCATCTCAAAATATACATAGTGCGTGTGTGTGTGTGTGTGTGTGTGTGTGTGTGTGTGTGTGTGTGTGTGGAGTCACTGTGGTGTGGTACTCCAGTTTGTAATCCAGTGCTTTTTTTTGCTCATATCCTCAATTAGGAAGCGCTGCTCCCTACACATCTTCACTCCATGGTATTTGGGCATGGTCCGGAAATAAAGCGCCCGCCTGAAAAACCCGCACTACACACACACACACACACACACACACACACACAGAAAGAAAAAGAGTGTTAAGTGTGTTAGGTCTAATCCACCTGTCATAAGAAATCAAAAGGATGCTATGTGATTTAGTCTGATTTAAAACCAGCTTTTGTTATAGAGCTGAACACTTAATCGTTTTCTATCTGTGATAACATCATCAATGTGATGCCCTCGATGATGACGTGTTTGTTGAGGAGAAGAGGCCAGTTTAGATGTTTTTTATTGTTCACTGGGAGTTGAAGATATGGCCACGGGCAAGGACAAGTGAGCAGTGCAATAAAGTCGGCTTCACCTTGAAGCAAATCAGAAAGTAAACGATGACCGTCGTGAGCATGGAAACACTGGGAATCATTTTCCCATCCTGTGATACCAAATCATCATCGGTTCATGACTCTATACTATAGTACTATAGTATAATAATATAAATCACTATTTAAATAAAGCTACAAAAAACTACACATAGCCGTTGATATTAAAATGACCAACGGGAAGCTGAAAAGCTAATACTGATCTACTCAGTCATACAATATCATTTTGGTCCTTTTTTTAATTGTCTATCAGCTTGAAAAAATGCTATTTCCTTTCTCGGTCTGTATTTTCTATCCCCAGGTTTGAACGAATTGAAGTGCTTGTCATGGGTGTTTCTGGCAACCTCAGGAGTGGAAACTACACTGCTACTTACACAACAAGAAAGTAGACTTAATCCGCCTCACTTATTAAAATTATCAGCACTCATCATGGTATGTTTACATTTGGCATTTAATTTCTTTCATTTAATTCAATGTTTGTTTTGTCAGATATATAATTTGATAAAACCACTATATGCTGAATATCTTGTTACCATGGCACCTGTCAATCAAAGGGTCTGATATATTAGGCAGCAATTTAACAATCAGTTCTCAAAGTTTATGTGTTGGAAGCAGGAAAAATGGGCAAGTGTAAGATATAAGTTTCTTGCACTGTTTATATACACAGCTCAGGTGAACATTCGCTGTCTACTGCCTAGTGCTCTGACAAATTGTCCTGCCTCTAGAGATGCCCCATGAAAGGTCCCCACATGCACATACGTTCTTTCAGAAGTCCCATATATTCATGCTTCTTTATATATTTGATGCTAAAGGCTCTTTTTCTGATAAGGTCACAGTGATAAAGCAGAGAAAGAAAAAAAAAAATCTGACGTGACCAAACTTGTAAAGCGTAAGAAAATACAATACGACTGTTTACTATAAGGTATGTGATTTTTTTTCTTTCTTTCTTTTTTTTTTACAGTTAGAAAAAGAAGTCGAGTCCACTGGCACATTTCCACATGTCAGTTAGGACACTACAGCAAGAACGATCTCAGTATTTCTACCACTATCATGCTGGTTTTAATAATTTAATAAATGTTAACTGTTCAGTTTACGGGGGCACGGTGGCTTAGTGGTTAGCACGTTCACCTCACACCTCCAGGGTCGGGGTTCGATTCCCGCCTCCACCTTGTGTGTGTGGAGTTTGCATGTTCTCCACGTGCCTCTGGGGTTTCCTCCGGGTACTCCGGTTTCCTCCCCCAGTCTAAAGACATGCATGGTAGGTTGATTGGCATCTCTGGAAAATTGTCCCTAGTGTGTGATTGCGTGAGTGAGTGAATGAATGAGTGTGTGTGTGCCCTGTGATGGGTTGGCACTGTGTCCAGGGTGTATCCTGCCTTGATGCCCAATGACACCTGAGATAGGCACAGGCTCCCCGTGACCCGAGGTAGTTCGGATAAGCGGTAGAAGATGAATGTTCAGTTTACGGCCCATGTAAGTCCATTTGAAATCTGAACATATACATTTCACTTCTTAATTTTTTTCTCCAACTCCTCGTGAAAGGATTTTTTTTAACATCATGATTCATTTTTCATTGTGGGCAAATAGTGATCTGTGCAAATAGACTGAAAAGTGAATCAAATACACTTTCCTCACATTATTCATGGCTCATTAAAGACAGGAATCACATCATCAGCAGGTTTAATGCTCTGTGGAGGATTTACTATTGTATCTACTTCTACGGAGTAGAATGGGCAAGAGAAACGTCAAGAATTAATACCACGGTGAAGCTACAAGCATAGGTGGCGGAAAGTGTTCAGCTTTTTTGCTTGTTATACATTCATTTCCACATGGTTCACTTCATTGAGTGCAGTGAAAAAATGTTGGAATGGCTACTGGAAGAAGTAATATGATTAAGGAAAACTGATCCACTGTTTAAGCAGCAAACAGAAGCAGTGAGTGATTTAGAAGCAGCTTGAAAAGTGACCGAGAGAGAGAGAGAGAGAAAACTACAAAGAAAGTGAAGAGGCTATAAATGAAGCTATATTTCAGTATCATTAATATATCATCATAAGTCTTTAATTTTTAAACTATATCTTGCTTTTATGATAGATTGTATTATTGTTTTGTGTTTGATGTTTAAAAAAAAAACATCTCCTTCTTTAGTCCCTGTGGTGCGTCCCAAACGAGTAAGCACTCACACTATGCACTATGTAGTACTAACGTATGTAGCTAGCGTAGAAGCCTTTTTCCCAGTCTTTTGAAAATGATGTTAAAAGTGTGTAATGCGAAAATAAATCGTCTGGCGCATCGTATCTTTTAGTAGTAGCCCCGACCCCTTCCACTGTGTTAGCAAATCCGGGTGTGTTGAGTGCATAATTGTGTCTAACAATTCACACTTCTTTACTCTTTTAGTTCAACAAGTGCATTTCATCTTTCAGTGAAAATACACTCCTACTATTTATACAACAAAATGGCGTTACAACAGAATAGTGCAAGTATGGGATTTGGGATGCACCATGTGTTTGCAATTCCTGATTGTTTACAGTGTTTAAAGGTGGTGCTTTGTACACTACTGAAAAACTAGCATAGTAGTCTAATAACGATCCGCAGAGAACTAAACTAAACATTGAATGGATCGTCTAGAAAATCGACCAACCAGCTGTGCAAACAGACATTGGATACAGGTAACTTGTCCTATGTAACGTTTGGACAAAGCATAACAGCCACACTGTGCAGACAAGAGGAGGGAATAGGCGTGTGTGTAATAAACAATGGCGCTGATTCAGTCTCTGTGGTCGTACCCAAAGGCTAGTAACTATTGCGCTCAATAATTCGATAATTTGGTGGTTTGACTCAAAGCAACAAGCGGTGGCTCAGTTGTTATGGTAATGAAGACAGACACGGCACTTTACTTTGCACATACTACTATACTAAAGGTTTATAGTATAGTAGTATGCTGCTGCATCCAGAATAAGAAAGTGTGTAAGAACGGGAAAAGAAAGCAGCAGATTAGAGAAGTACGCTATATTTTGCAGGAGGAGATTTTTTTCTTTTTTTTTTACCCAGTAATACAGTAATCTAGTCTGCATGTTCATCATTCATCCTCTGTTAGTCTGTCTTTCTCAGATGGTTGTGTCCTCATCTCAGCCTTCTGTGACTTGGCCTCATAAATCTCTCTAGTGTTCGCTCTCCGGAAAAACCCGCACTGAGGAAAGAAAGGGGGTTGAATAAATGTCAACAGATGATGTTGTCAAATGTCAACTCAAACATGATCAAAAATGAGACAGATAAAAACCGAACGTTCCTCTTTAATACCGTCATCCTTCACATTCGGCAAAATTCCAGGACAACAATATGGTTCTGCAATTGCTGTCCATTACCTTCTAATAAAGCAATTCGTTCTGGAGCCTCCAGTAAATATACAACATCTCTTCAATAAACAGCAACCGGGTAATCAAGTGCCACTGCTGAAGATTATTGTGAACATTTTCCACATTAGAGCACATACCTTCCACAGGAGCACGACGATAAGGGCGAGCAGAAGCACTCCAGCCAACGCAGAGACGATAATGATCCACTGGGGAACTTTGTACTCGACCTCATCCTGGATGGCAGGCGTCACCTCCACGGAGAACTGGACACGTAAAGTGGGGAGGGTTTCATTTAGGCCACTGCTCGTTATCAGTGTTACAGTGTTACACATGTGAGTTCATTTCAAATGGAAATGCAGAGATTTAAAAGCACGCACCGTGACATTATTGGCTTTATTATCCAGATGGATCATTGTTCTGTCTGTCTTCAGTTTAAGTGTTGCTTCGCCGCTAATGAAAACCAGTGACGCTTTGTTGTAATCCTGCTCACACACACACACACACACAGACATACACACAACACAGCTTAATTAATCATCAGTCGATGATTATTAGCAATGTGGGTGTCAATATTTATATACATAAATAAATTACAAAATATAATACTAAATATAGTTCCAAAAAATATAACATTTAATAAAGTATATTATACAGTAGTGTTGAACCTAATAAGTGATTATCATGTATAGTATATCTCTATCGAAGGTCAGTTGTGGCTCAGAGGATTGGGGTTCAATCCCCTACACTGACTGAGTGTGGGGAAAAATGTACGTTTTTCCTCTATTAGAGTGTTAAGATATATATAATATATATATATATTATCCATCCATTTTCTGTAGCTTTTGTCCTACACAGGGTTAAAGAGAAACTGGAATCTCAAGGGAACCAGAACATAAGTCAGGGGACTTCCCTAGACATGCTGCCCACCCATTGCACACACACTCAGACACTACGGTCAGCCTACCACACGTCTTTTTATTGGAGGAGGAAAATAGAGAACCTTGCCAAAAAAAGACAAAGCAGGGAGAGACCATGCACAAAGGATAGAGACCTATAGACCTATGCTAGCCACTAAGCGCCCTATAATATAGTCTAGTATATCGTCGCTGTCAGGCGGAATCCTCGTATCTCCAAAACCGTTATTTTTCAGGAAATTAAAAAAAACGCCGTACCTTATCTGCAGTGCACAGGGTTTAGTCCGCGTTGCAGTGGATTGTCTTGCGCTAAATTCCTGTCCTCAGACGAGCACCAGAACTAGCGGGGGTCAAGAATTTTTTTTCTTTGAGCCCAGTGTTTTGAAGACATTTACCTCAGAAGACATGTTGATTTTTTCCGACTCTTATTAAGGAGAAATATGCCGCGAAGCTCTCCCGCGGAGTGAGGAAGAGGTGGACAGTTGAAGTGTCCAATGGAGTTATGAGATTTGCGCTCAAGCTATTTTCAAGACTTTAGATTGGTTAATAACTTGTAAAAATAAAAGACCCACGTGGGGACTGACCAATAGCATCAATATGTGAAAAAATATGAAATTGACCAAATTTGGACATACGAGGTTTCCGCCCGACAGCGACGATATTAAAATAGGGTTAGGAGTATTCTATTGTACTACAGAGTTAAGAATCCTAATATACAGTCTAGTAACATACTCTAGCACTAAGTGTTATGGAGTGACGCAGTGTATTAGAACACAGCCGAGAGTACTTTAGAAAGAATAAGTAGGTTACAAGTCACGTCACCAGCGTTTCGTTATATAATAGAGCACAGTATAGTATAATGTAGGTGGTGTAAGCAGGTGTGTTTGTGAGACCTCCAACATGGTGCTGTTCCACAGTCGGGACCGCACCGTCACCGTCGCCGTTGTCGTCATGTTGTGTAAATAGCAGCTGAAGGTTGTGCATTTTGCTGTGCCTGATGTACAATTCTGCAGGAAGAGAAAAAAACTCACATCAGTATCAGTCTCACATCATCATTCACATTTAAATCACACTAACACAGCCTCTCTACACCATTATTCTCTCTGAATTTGTCATAGCTGCTATGTTAATACAGAAAATGACAGAGGTCCTCATAATGTTGCCTAGTAACTGCCCAATACAGGTGTTAGCTCTGTGTGTGTGTGTGTGTGTGTGTGTGTTCTGACCAGATGGTCAGTTTTCCTGCGTGCACCCTTCAGGTTCAGAGCGGACAGAGCTTCTAAGTGAGCCACATAATTTTCATCTCTCTTCCTCCGACTGCTCGTCTGCTTCAGCACCTAACACACAATCACAAAAAAAGGACGAGGTTTTAGTCAGTTATATAAAAGGAAGCCAAAAGTTGATTAAAAGCAGTTTGAGTGGAAAAGGTGACATCGATGTACGCAGAATAAAAGGTGTTCATTCATATTAACCCGACACAGATATTGGAAAAGCCTACACGTCCTGGTCTTCCTGTTCAGAGATTCAATTCCTAACGTTATGTTGTGGTGAAAAGTCATTCTGGCCCTGAGATGCGAGGTCTGCTATCAGTCAGGAATGTAGCAAATTATAACAAGCATGTAGCCGTGATTTCTACACAAGCTCTGGAACCAAAAATAAATAAATAAATAAATAAATAAATAACAACACAGAATGCATAGTAATTTAAAAGACAATGCAGACAGGTCAGAATATGACCGATACTCATTAATCATACACAGTACAACAGGCAATCAAATCCTAGAAGCATCTACAGAAAATTAAAAACGCTCAAAGAATCTCATCTATCTGTCTGTTGTTATTAATGTGGGTCTGTGTTGTGTCCACTTTCACTGCGTGGATTAATTTCACAGTAACGGAGATTCAAGGCTGTGAGAAAGGAAAATGCTACCAAAAGAAAAAAAAAACAAAAACACCAGACTGACAGTAATCTCTAGTAATTACTATGTGGAAGAGCAACATGACTGACTTTAAAGCTACCGTGACTGGGCTAGCTTTTAATGAGACTAGGATGAATCGTCCGTCACCTATTGCCAAAGCTAGCTAAAAAAATTTAAGGTTGAAAATTTTCCATGAAGCTACATGCGCTACCAATAATACGCTAGCTTGCTAACTCTACCTAGCTAAACATACCTCTAGCTACTGGAGTTGTCCAGTAGCAAGCGATATTTTTTTATTGCCTTATTATGGCAACTGGGTAGAAATACAAATTCCACAAACTAAATTCATCATGAAATTAGTGAACCGATTACTGATGAACTGCTGATTCTTGCATCTCACTGCGGAGTCCGACTTCTTAAATGCCTACTGTTGGAGGTGAGCTGATGTAAAACATATCTGTGGTAGTCCATGGCATTAGAATGTCCTACCAATTCTGACCTGACATTTAAGTAAACGAGTGAAATTTTAGTGCCAAGAAAAGAACAATAATTGACGTAAATTGGATTGAAATAAAGAGGAAAAAAACATGGAGGATGTAAATTAAATCAAATGACATCTTAAGGTGGTGGAAATAAAAAATATATGCAGCACATCTTAAACACTAAAGTCCTTCAATCTGTCTATGTTACAGACATAATCCATGTCTCACCTGGTACTTTCGTGGGTTGACAATATCTCCCGGTGGGACACACAGCAGCTCTGATGTTCCTGTCATTGTAATTTCCTCCACGTACAAGAGCCACTTTCCATTTGCCACCTCTGTCGGCCAATTAAAATCCACGTAGAATACGTGGTTACCTCTGATTGGCGTATCTATATTCACCTGCATGCAAACCAAAAGGCAGTCAGAGAGACGGTTACGGCAGACGCTCTTTTTTTAGAGGGACTTATATTTTATACAAGTGAGCATTTGAGGCATCGGTCAGGGGCTCATCAATGGCAGCTTGGTAGACCTGGGATTTAAACTCACAACCTTCCTATCAGTAGTCCAACACCTTAACCACTAGGCTACCACATTCCATATACCAGGGTCATACAAGCCAAGTCATTTATTTGATTGGACGCATAACATGTATAATCTATCGATTATCATCATCTACCTGTCTTGGTCTTAAAAAACAGATAGAGAGGCTGAAATATTTTGTCTGTCTGTCTATCCTGCTGTTCAGGAGACATGTGTTGTACAAAGTAGTCATCATTCTGCATTCAGAGAGCCTTTTGATGTCATGGACCCCATATGAACATAATCCATATATAATGGGATTTTGAGGATTCAACCATTGAGCTATTTCCCGTTCATTTGCAAGAGCATTTCCAAAAAGTTAAACTTCTTGAACGCACAAGACTAAAGAGAGCCTTTCTTTAAGCTGAGGCAAAAGGAAAGATACCATAAGATACATAAATTACCATAGTTCATAGTTTTAATCCAGTAACAGTTAAATGGAACTAATACCTGAAACTTTAGAGCATGCAAGCAGCAACACTTGACTAAATAACTCAAGACAGGAATAAATGAAGGCAGCTTTCATAGCTACCCAAGGCTACTACGACTATCAGGTGATGCCCTATGGTCTGTTCAAAGCCCCCGCTCTCGTCCAACTGTTCACAAATGAGGTCCTTAGAGATATACTCAACCGTCAGCTGTTGTTTATATGCATAACATTTTGATTTATTCATTCTCCCTAGCAGATTTGTTTTTATATGGTCACATTGCACAAAATTCTAATTTCTTATATATTAGAGACTAAAATAAAGTCTACATCCAGGGGCAAAGCCAACCAACAAGAAGCTGTAGAAGAAGAAGTATTGGTATCTAAAAAGAAGTTCCATGAATAAGACAAAGACAATATGGTGAATTATGGTGTATAAGGTTAAAGGAGAGGGCCAAGGGCCACTGGCTTTACTACTAATGTTCATATATTTAAACAAAAAATTTAAGCAACCAAGTTTTGATTTTTGGATCAGAACCTAAAAGTAAAAAAAAAATGACAAACACATTGTATAAACTGTGAATTACACAAAAGGGCAAATGGCAGAATTCTCAACACGTTCTTATATTTGAATGAAGCTTGGTTGGGTGGTTAAAGGAAATGCCCCGTTACTGCGTTACAGACTGGAAACAATAAAAAAAAAAATGAAATCACAAATGCAGCTGCCTTTCTATCTTTAACCAATGATGAGACATTATGATATAATACAGTTTCACCATCAAGCTATTGACAGATTACATTTTAGATCTGGGTTATTCAATTGGCAGCCTGCAAGCTCATTTATTCTGGCCCTTCATAGCCTAGTGTGAAAAAAAAATTTCTAGAATAAATTTAGTTCAGTTGGACAACGGACCCTACAGTTATGAAGTGCCTCTGTTCCATTAAGCATGAGCCGCAGTCGCAGCACAGAGAAGGAGTCAAGTGGCGCGAGTAGCCTCTCCTGTGAAACGCGATGACTGACAGGACAATGACAGATGAGAACTTTTTTTCTTGATTCTCACACATGAATGACATTAAAACAAGTAATCACACATCCCTCACAGCCCAGCACCTACATCACTGTACCACTACATCACTGCTCTGGTGAAATGTCATTTCTCTTATCAGAAGGCAGCATAAATGTCTGCCAATTATTGAGATGGCTGTTGTAGTTTAAAAAAAAATAATTTAGACAAAAAGTACCATGAAACAATATTATTTCCCCGATTGTGAACTTTTTTATGTGCACTTAAGTCTCAGTTAAATGAGTTAAATTTGTGCGATATGGCTCTCTGATTTAACAATTCGAATATAGAAAAAGTCTACTTGGGCGTCTTACAATGCCCAGATGTTGTTATGCAGTTTTAAAATACAACACGAGCATGTTTAAATGTAGGGGAAAAGGCTTACTTGGGTGTCTTATGGTGCAAAAATACAACATATGCGCTTCTAAATTGTTGTTGTGTCATCACTCACACTGCAAGCCAGATCTCTCTGGAACCTCGTTCGGGAAGCTTTTCATGAACTGGCCCCCATGACAAACTAATTGAATAGCCCTGTTTCAGATATTGCTGGATATTACACTTTAGCTATCGCATTTAATATCATCAGCTGTAACTAATAAACTAAAATGAATCACAGGGATTACCGATTAAGGAAGTTTATACTGTATCTCACCACAAATTTGAACTCCACTGGACTCCCGATTTCACCGGTGTTCTTTATAGCTGATTCACCGATAACATGGCCACTGAACTCCGTCTGTACTCGGGAAGGAATCCTGTATACACACACACACACACACACACTCAAGCTTTCAATATACAGACAATCACTGGTTTCGATTTCAGGATCCGTAATGAAATGTAAATTTATAAATTGTATAAATTTAAGTTTAATTTTTTTTTTTTACACTCGGTCACTTTGTTAGGAACACCATACTAAAAATGGGTACACTATTGTACTTGTATAAGGTGTACAGTCTGGTCTGACTGTACACATTGTACTTGTATAAGGTGCACAGTCTGGTCTGACACTGACTGTATAGTTTTAAAAGCAGATGTCAGTGTTCTTCAAATGAATGTGAGTGCAGGGGTTTTAATTCCAATAACTTACATTCCACTTGTTTAATCAGTTAATCTTTACTTTTAAATTACCATGAGTTTCTGCTTGATTGGAATCAAAGCTTTTACCCACACTGGCCCTTTCTGGATAAACCTGGACACCTCTGGAATACATGTAACTCTACACTATTGATTTGAGCATGCGCCCATGGGGCTAGTGTTCATTTTACAAAATGAATCTTCCTGATTATTGATATATTAAAAAAAGGTCAAATTCAGGCCTAATTTTTGACGCCTTAGTTCCAATGAAGGAAAACTGTAAACTTCTCTAAGTCATCCTTTGCAATTTGTATTAAAGGTTTCTGAAGGAACCACAATATGGGTGTGAAGGTCGGTGCAGTGTCCACAAACATTTGGCCGTACAGATATAGCAGGACAGAATACAGTGTAAAAATATTAACAAACAATTAACATACAATCAACAACTTCCAGTAGGAGTACGTTAACGAATCTTCTAAGAATAAATACATAAAAGCACCGTATGATATATATATCAGGTTTACTGGGACACTTATTAATACATCACAATAGCAGTATTATGCAGGATCATCATTTTGTGCTGCCCTACCTGATCGATTACATTTAGGTTAAGAGGAACAATGTGAACTTACTTTTTTTTTTTTTTGCTGAGTGTTTATTACATTAGTGGGAAGTGCTGTCTGATAATGTTAAGTGTTCTGTGACTTACACTTGAAATGAGGTCTGTAGAGTATAGTCCACTAGCAGCACTTTGGTCAGCGGCATTAAGTCATCCTGTATACTCAGCCTGGACACAGGACAACAACACGGTAATTATCCAGAGCAACTAACATTTTTGTCATTTTATACAATTGAGCATTAAAGGCCTTGCACAGGGGCCCAGCTGTGGCAGCTTGGTGGACTTGGGATTCAAACCCACAACATTCTTTGGAATTAGCTAGCTATGTCTCTCTCTCTTTCTCTCTCTCTCTCACTCACACACACTCACGTAGAAAGCTGTAGCGTTGAAGTGATCTCTTGACTGTCGAGCGAGATGAACGTCGTCTCGAAGATGATCGCAAAGACGACCTGCCACACACATGACTGACCGTTACGCTTCATCGTTAAACACCAGACAGAGGATGGAGTTATTAAGGAGATTGAACTTAATTACAGTGACTGTTATTGCATTAAGGATCAATGTATTGTATGTGAACGTGTGAGGTCACACTGTACTGTACCATCTGATTAGTGGCTAACGGGTTTCCCAACTCACACAGGATGAAACTGTCTTTAGGAGCACAGTTTACTGAAGACATCTGTGGAAAAGACAGAATGGAGAGAGTGAGACAGAAAAAGAGATGGTATACAGCAATGGTCTTCACTATTTTTTTCATGTGAGCCACACTGATAGGACAAAGTCAATAGGAGAGCCACTTTCACCGCAAAGTATGCCAAGTTATTCAGTCTTAAATAGCTTATCTGCTTAAATACGATGTACAATATTGCAATACAATAATTACTGGAGTTGCGGATGATGCATGCTCCCCATCAGTTACCTCTTTTGTCACTGTCACATTGCTTTGTTGCTGTTCATTTTGTGCGCGGGATTGTTTGTTAAGAAATCGATCCATTTTTTAGTCCATGTGTGTACAGTAAACACAAGTTGTTAACTAGCATGAAACGCAAACTAGCTTCTGGCAGGCTGCCAAAAACTGGCTATTGCGCAGAACGCAGTGAGTCAGTGACGAGTCAAATAATATATATAAATATATATTATTATTTGTAATAGAGCACATTCGTTTTTCTATGCTTCCCTGATTGTTTTTAATGTTATTTAAATGAAAAATAAATTTTAACCACATGATCATATCATCGTATTATTTACATTATTTACGCACATTATTTACGCATATTAAAGCTTGGCGAGCCGCAGGAGGCTCGCGAGCCGCGCGATGAGTAACACTGGTATACAGTATAGACAAATCTATACAATTCATTTAAAAATTCTACACACTCTTGTTATTTTCTCGTGTGCAAGGTTTGAGCCAAAAATAAATAAATAAATAAATAACTAGGATTGGTCAAATAAATTGTTGACTGATGCTCCACCTTCTTGTTTTTGTCAAAAATATTTCTTAGAATTGTTCCACACCTCGGATCTGACGGCAGAGTATCTGAGTGATGACGAAATGGAGACGTTCAACTCGGTGTTATGGGCATCTTCAGCCAATCGCCCAGGAGATGGAAAGTTTGTCACGTTAACAAGTAAAAGCAGTTTCTTGATGCTGGAGTCATATTGCAGGACTTGGTGACCATCCTGACTACACACACACACACAAACACACACACACACAAAACGGAATTGTGTATATTAGTAAAATAAACACGTATTTACTGATCTGTTAATAATGTTGTTATTATTGTAGTTCTGTGTGCTTGTAATTGTTAATGAAGTGTTGATGGAGCTGTTACACAGGGAGGACGTCTTGTGGGAATTTGGCAAATGTGGCACTGATCTGCAGGTTACTTTCACACTTATTATCAGCTCCACACTCTTTCTGAAAGTTAACCTGACAGACAGATAGACAAAGAGACAGACATACAGGGTAAGGAGAAAACTAAACAGAAAATGGTGTGTATGGAAGATGTGTAGTACTGCGTAGTGGATGAGTCACCTCGGCTTTGTCGGTGAGCGATCGTCCTTGACTCAGAACGGGAAACAAATTTAGGTTCTGAAGCTCCTTCTGCTGACCATTAGAAGTCTCAGGCTCGAAGATCGATGCGTTCAGGGAGAACACTACTGGGGTCACCTTATCACGCATGAATTTCTACCAATCAAATGCAAAAGACTTTATTTCTTACAGGCTTCTGTGGTCACTACCAATAATATTGATGATAAATAAATACAAAGACATATAATTTAGTACAGAAAAGCCTTTTCTCTTAGGAATTTCCAGATTCTTTTGGTTATTTCATCATTAACGTAAGTCAGGGAATAAATAAAACAATAAAGCATGTGTTCCTTTTGCTTTTTCACACGGAAAGATGCACTAATGAGCAGCGAGGGAGGTGTGTGTATCATAAATAGTTTACTTAAGTCTAAAAGCTGTTTTCAGGGCTTGAACTTAATTCAGCGGAATAATAAATATTTTGCTGTGTAGGATCTTCGTCATGTTCTGTCATAGTACTAGTCCTAGTCGTGTCATGTCATGTATATCTGCATGCTTCTTCATGCTTGTGCACGCTTTCTGTGGTCTTCATGTTTACATAAAAAATGTTTATGCATGCACGTACAAACACAAACCCCACTTTGTCGTTCAACAAATCGCAATAAAAATACATTGTTCTTACTATAACTTCAAGTGTCTGCGCCTCACAATGCTGTTTCGTCATTGATATAAACCCGGTGTACACGTCTTTGTTGTTGGCAGCAAAGCGGACACGGGTTTGGGACGTGTGGTGCAACACGTCAGCCTCCAATGTGTACTTCATAACTGTAACAAGCAAAACAAACCCAATACACAGTCCATGAGTCTGCCATTATAACTCAACATGTTCTGCTTCTCTATACATAACTTAAATATATATATATATATATATATATATATATATATATATATATATATATATATATATATATATATAAAACAATTAGTATAATTTATTTATATCTCATTTAGTTCACATTGACCTACAGTTGATAAATGGAATTTATTTAGTCATCCATTAAAATATGGTCACTTAATTTTTTAGACAGAATGAAAAAAAAAACAGAACATGAACATAATATTTTATTATATTTGATAATATCTAATATATCTTTTCTATTCAAGTTAAACAAAAATCCTCTGAATGGTATAGAAAATTCTTCTTCTGTTTCAGATCTAGATTTAGACTCCTGATTCAGATCGTGAATCGGTTTCTGATTTAAATGATTCGTATTCAGATACAAATTTTTGATCATAAATGTCTATCAAAACCACTTTTACAAGTTGCACACTGTTAATGATCTTAATCTGATGCTTTTCATTGCTTCTATTAAGATATTTATACCTTCCTGTAATTTGTGGTATGAAGTTGTTTCATCTGTTGACTTTTAATGAACAGTTTATAGAACAGGTTTACTCACTAATGTCCTCTTTAAAATTTGGCTTTCCTGTACTGAGTGTGTAAGAGAAACACACCTCCACCTTAATGCTGCAACACACACACACACATTTTATATACACATTAAACAAGCATTAATATTCACTGATATATGAATTAGGTTATGATTTAGATCCATGATACCATTTCAGTTCAGGTTCAGATTCTATTTTAGCTTCTCATCTGGATTTAGATTCAAAATGAAATATGCAGAAAAATTCTTTCACCACATTTATGATGAATTTCAAATGAATATATATATGAATTGTACTTTTTAGAGATTCCTATCAGCGATTAATATTTTAATAATACGTTTTCCTTTTATTTGGCATCTATCTGATCACTGGACAGTACAAATATCCAATGGGAATTTCCCTCAAGTGATCGTGTATGGAACGCAACATCCGAGTGCTTTTATAAAGGCGTACCAGGACTCGCAGTTATTTGGGTCGACGATCGAGGGCGTCACAGTCAAAGTCTTTTTCACGTGAATGACAGGACGAGCTCTGTTGAGACAGGGAAAATGCCCGCATTCATACAGATAGAAACAAACCCACGAAATAAAGAAACACAGATTGTTGGGGTAGAAGTGAAAACTGTAGGCATTCCTGGCAAATCTATCTCATTACAAAGGCAGCATGAGGACAGCTGTGAATGACAAATGTGTGCAAATGAGAAAAAGAGATAAAAAAAAACAAACAATCAAACAAAGAAAAATCATACATGGTGGTGTCTATGTTAATAGATTAATTTAGCAACCATAACATGATGTACTAAGACTTAACAGGCTAATTACTATAACCAAAGGGCAGGTATTACATTTTCAGTAGAAGACAAATTTACCAGAATATAGAAATAATAAAGGTCTATCAAAATTGTCTTGGTGTACCAGATTTATTACTACCATGAATTTATGTATTTATATTCATGATAAACGGCACATCATTTTTCACATAATCAAAACTACACTACTGTTTTTTAATTTGCACTAACGTCGTAATTTAAACACCTTTTGAATTCCTTATTTACAAATTATTTCCTATTTCTAGTGTCTGATACCATTTATGCAGTTATTCAAAATTTTTTCAAGCAATCCTACGCTAATGCTATGTTTACACATACACATGTGAATCGTACCTACTAAGCGCCCAGAGATCATATTCTTTTTCAATGACTTCTAGTGTCAGGAGCAACAACAACCATTGGTGACTACGTGTAGGCTTGGCCAGAGACGATTATGCAAGTAATCAAGTGACTACCAAATGGAATGGAGACTATAGAGCACACGTTATCCATGGCAAAGAGCGCACAATGCTTTTCCTTCGTCTCTCGTATGATATGATGCATGATAAACTCGTGAATTTTATACAACGCCAAACCTCCCTTCGGAATGTTTTCATTTTTTCGACACCTGATTAGTTAACAAAAGTAAAATAAACTTTACAATTCCATTACAATTTATCCAACAAGTTAGATCACTTTATACCGGGTTGTATCAAATCAGCGCTTGAGACTGTGAGCAACTTTAGCACACAATATTACCTGAAGAAGAAAACCATACTGACCTTAATAAAGCCACTCGATCGTCCAGAGAGCCGACAACAACATCAGGATAGTTATTACTGTCCACATCCAGTCCACCGCTGATGGAGTAACCGAACGTCTTGAAGCCACCGTTACTTACATCCTTCCCCTCAATCACCTGAACACATATTTACCAAACATTTGTACACAAACATCATGTTTAGCTACAGGTAAATCTATCGTTGATAAACTTACACTTTCTATTCAGTGGATTACACTACACAAGGCTGTAGCCAATAAATGTACACAAAAACCTAGCAACACTGCTGTTACACAAACAAAACCAACAGTCCACCACCCAAAAAAATTAGCCAGAAGTGATCCATTACAGTTAGACAAATTTTTCTTTTTTGCTTTTCTTGTTAGGGGTCGCCAGAGCGAATCATCTGTCTCCACCTAACTCTATCCTTGGCATCCTCTACTCTTGCACCAATTCAATTCATGTCATCTTTTAACACAACCATATATCTCCTCTTTGGTCTTCTTCTTGACCTCTTACCTGGCAGCTCCATCTCCAACATCCTTTTACCAATATAACCATCTCCCTCCTCTGTACATGTCCAAACCATCTCAATCTAGCCTCTCTGACCTTGTCCCTGTCCCTCAGATGTGCTCGTTCCTAATCCTGTCCATCATCGTCACTCCTAAAGAGAACCTCAGCATCCTCACCTCTGATACCTCCATCTCTGCCTCATGTCTTTTTCTCACCGCTAAAGTCTCTAACTCATACAGCAGAGCTGCTCTCACTACTGACTCTTTTATCCATCCACCCCAACCTGCCTGCAATCGCCTCTTCACCTATTTTCCACACTCCCTGTCACACTGTACGTTTGACCCCAAATACTTAAACTCCTGCACATTTTTGACCTCAGCCCCCTCTAACCTCGCTTCCCTCCCTCTCGTTAAAACACATATATTCTGTCTTACTACGACTGGCTTTCATTCCTCTTCTTTCCAGTGCAGACCTCCACCTTTCCAGGTGTTCCTCCACCTGCTCTCTACTCTCACTACAGATCACAATGTCATCCACGCACATCATTGTCCGTGGACATTCCTGTCTGACTTCATCTGTCAACCTGTCCATCAAAATAGCAAACAAGAAAGGACTCAAAGTTGATCCTTGATGTATCCCCACCTCCACGTTGAACTCCTCTGTCTGTTCACAGAGGAACATCTCATTGCTGTCATACTCCTCTCATACATATCCTGAACTACTCTGATGTACTTCTCTGCCACTTCTGAAATCCTCACATAGTACCATAGCTCCTCTCTGGACACCCTGTCATATGCTTTCTCTAAATCCACAAAGGCGCAGTGCAGATCCTTCTGACCATCGCTGTACTTCTCCATTAACAATCTCAGAGCAAAAATTGCATCAGTCGTGCTCTTTCTGGGCATGAAGCCATACTGCTGCTCACAGATATCCACGTCCTTTCTTAGCCAAGCTTACATTACTCTTTCCCAAAGCTTTATTATGTGGCTCATCAACTTTATACCTCTGTAGCTACTACAACTCTGCACATCACCCTTGTTCTAGAACACTCCATTCTTGTTGAATAATCTAGATAGAAACTCCACTTCTGTCTCTCCTAGACACTTCCACACCTCTACAGGTATGTCATCTGGACCAACAGCCTTTCCACTCCTGATTCGCCTCAGATCCTTCCTCGCCTCATCCTTTCCAATCTTTACTTTTCCAGCTCAACCATATTCATCTCTTCCCCCCATTCTTTTCCTCTCGTTTTTCTCATTCATCGGCTCCTCAAAACACTCCTTTCGTCTTCTCTGCACACTCTTCTCGACTGTTACCGCCTTTCCATCTCTATCTTTAACCACCATTATCTGTTATACATCCACCCCATCTCTCTGTCTCACTAATAATTACTAATAATCACTAATTCTGTCTGAATTCCCCACAGCATTCTTCCCTTTTCAACTTCTACCACTTCTTTTTTATCTCTTCTTACTGACTACCTTCTTACATCTTACACATCACCATCCGATGCTGTCTGGCTACACTCTCTCCTACGACCACTTTGCAGTCACCAGTCCATCTCAGTTGCATCACCTACCTAGAATGTAGTCTACTTGCGTACTCCTACCTCCACTCTTATTTGTAATTCTATGTTCCTCTCTCTTCTGGAAATAAGTGTTAACACATTAAACTTCAAAAATAAGCTTCCAAGAAACCATTCTTGAAGTTTACCAAGAAACAACACCCAACCTCCTTAACACCCAACCTGCCCATCACCTCCTCATCACCTCTCTTTCCCCTCACCAACATGCCTGTTAAAGTCTGTTCCAATCACTACTCTCTCCCATCTGGGAGTACTCTCTATCACCTCATCTAACTTACTCCAGAATCTCTCCTTCTCTTCTAACTCACAGCCTACTTGTGGAGCGTAAACACTGATGACATTCAACATCACCCCTTCAATCTTTAAATTCAAACTTATTACCCTGTCTGACACGCTTTTCCCATCTAAAATATTCCTCACAAACTCATTCTTCAGGATCATTCTGACCCCAGTTCTCTTCTTATCCACACCACAATAAAACAGTTTGTATCCCCCTCCAATACTACGTACATTGCTCCCCTTCCACCTGGTCTCCTGAACACACAGTATTGTATACTGAACACCTTCCTATCTAATCTCCATCATGTCCACCAGCTCTCTATTTTTCCCTGTCATAATACCTATGTGGGGGCACGGTGGCTTAGTGGTTAGCACGTTCACCTCACACCTCCAGGGTTGAGGGTTCGGTTCCCGCCTCCACCTTGTGTGTGTGGAGTTTGCATGTTCTCCCCGTGCCTCGGGGGTTTCCTCCTGGTACTCCGGTTTCCTGCCCCGGTCCAAATACATGCATGGTAGGTTGATTGGCATCTCTGGAAAATTGCCCGTAGTGTGTGATTGCATGAGTGAATGAGAGTGTGTGTGTGTGCCCTGCGATGGATTGGCACTCCGTCCAGGGTGTATCCTGCCTTAATGCCTTAACGCCTGAGATAGGCACAGGCTCCCCGTGACCCGAGGTAGTTCGGATAAGCGGTAGAAAATGAATGAATGAATGAATAATACCTATGTTAAGAGTCCCTATTCAGTAGCCCAATTTTCACCCTGTAGATTGACAGTGCCGATCGTTGTTAACCCGGGCCTCGACCGATCCTTTATGGGATTCACACTGATGATTTACATGTTTAAATTTGGCACATTTTATGCCAGATACCCTTAATAATTTGTTTTGGGATTTGTTAATTTGTTTTGGGATTTGTTAATTTGTTTTGGGATTTGTTAATGTGTTTTGGGATTTGTTAATTTGTTTTTGGATTTGTTAATGTGTTTTCTGATTTGTTAATGTGTTTTCTGATTTGTTAATGTGTTTTCTGATTTGTTAATGTGTTTTCTGATTTGTTAATTTGTTTTTGGATTTGTTACTGTGTTTTCGGATTTTTTAACGTGTTTTCGGATTTGTTAATTTGTTTTGCACTTCCCGGCCACCGTACCTTCCTGACGCAACCCTCTAAATTTATCTGGGCTTGGGACCGGCACAGAAATCACTGGCTTGCAACCCATGTGGCTTGATTTTGTATAGACAAAGTACAATATGTCTAAAAAAAAACATAGAATTATATATGTTGTGCAAATGTGTGTATTATGTACATTATAGGTACAACAATAACCAAGAAATATACAGTGTATGTACAGATAATATACATAGACGAATGTAAACTAGTGTAAGCAATGAATGTACAGTTATATACATATACACACATAAATCCTCAAACCATCATGTGTCATGTGTACGACATATAAAGTTTAGACTGCACACTAATGAGCAGTTTCACTATTCTTACCTGATTTGGTTTGGGCGAAACTCCGTCTTTTCCCCCCATCCACACACAGACTCTGCCTGAGCCGTGAAACGGTGCTCCGACGGCAAAATCTAAACCAGGGACATATAACACTATTAATACATCTCAATTACCACCAGGGGGCAACAGAACACCGGATGCAATGCCAGGAAATTGTCAACACACTAAGGCCTTCAGATTACATTAGGAGTCTGCACTGTCCTGTAGTGAGTCTCAGTTCAAACATTTTTATCTAAAAAGGGAACTAAAAATGGGTCTTTCCCATTAAAACATGTTGAACATTGTCTCTTATTTTCTCTTTTTCCCGTTACATGTTTATTCTGAATATTCGTGAGCATTAGTGCAGAACTGAACTGGAGCTAAAGTTAATTCATTATGAAAAGGAATGTTCCGGAAAGATCCATTAAATTCAGCTCGTCTTGTTTACATTCCTGGTTCTAGGCACTCTGGCATTTTCTTAGAGACAGATGATAACATATTACCCATAGTTGATTTTCAGGAAATAGCTTGTGGGCATATGAAGGTATAAATGAGAAAACAGGCAAGGTCAAGGACAGATGTTAGAGAGTAAGGCTGAAATATCATTACAAATCCAGCTAACATTTACATATGGTTTTATTGGAAACTGGGAATTGTGAGCAATTTTAGGTTGTTTTGTTAGATGTTTATGAATTATTTGTGTGATGTTGTGTCGGATTGACTCAGATTACAATAAACGTCTGTCTTGGCAATGAGTTTATTTAGTAAATGGAAGAAATTTGGACCAAAGGTGAAATAAATCTTTGCATCAGAAGATTTGAAATGTTATAATCCTGTAAGTACTGTTTCATACACATCAATGCAGGCGTTTTACTTTTATGACCACAGCAAAAAGAAAAAAAAACAGTTGCCTGAAAATAGACTGTGGTTTAATTGAATAGTGTAACTGGGGTCTGTGTTTAATGAAAAAGTTGAACATGTTACCTAGGAAACCATCCTGGTTGACATCACCGATGGAAGACACAGCCATGCCAAAACCCGAGTCGCTCGGTCCGGTGAACATTAGATTTGTTTTGGGTTTGAATGAGCCATTTTCATTCATGAACACATACACTGCACCACCCTCCTCACTCCTGCGGTTAAAATAAAACGGCGCTCCAACAATCAGATCCTTCCATCTGCACACATGAAAGAACATGCTGTTATATCGTCATTCATGAGAAATAACCGATATACTGTATAAAACTGAACAATGTATAATATTACAAATTGTATCACGTTACAAAGGAGCGCTTTAAGGAATGTATAACACTTTAATGACACAAAATGGGAGCAGTTGCTTAGGGAATCTGTGCTCTGCTATTAACTATAATGTTATAGCATAGTGCTAGTAAAATATTCTCAGATTACAATGGTACACCACGTAATTTCATATTATTATAAGATATAATGTGTCAATCAATTGGCTGTATACTTAAATTTTCGTGAACTGTTTGGCGAGTGTGTAGCAAAAGAGTAGGTCCTGGGACATATTAATCATGTACACATCATGTAAAATATATTCATAACGCTATTTCCTGCATACGTGAACTTGGCCTAAACTGACAAAGAGCTTTTAGCTGACAGCGCATAAACAAGCAATCACGTCTGGTCTTACCCATCGTTATTGATGTCGATGATAGCGATGCTGTTTCCAAAGTACGAGCCCACCTGTTCGCCCTCCAGCGTTACGTTCAAGTCCTTCAGCTCTTTACTGCCATCCTTAGCCGTAATGACCTTCATTAGCACCACCGAGCCCTTACTGTTATATCTTGGTGCCCCTGCCACAACAGTGTCCTCATCTTTGCTTAAGATTGCTTTGTCTTTCCCTACCGAGTAACCTGAATGTCAAAATGCACAGGAAACAGATTAGTACAAACATTGTAAGCAGCTCTGTCAGACAGCATGAGACAATCTGAGAGAGCACACTGGGCTTGCATTAGTAAAGAGTAATGGGATAAAAGCAGCCCTTAGGAGTGGACTCAAGACCCCACAGAACAGGGCACATTAGTCTATAATTGACACTAATACAAAATTCATACCAATGTAGATGTTTCCAGTATTCATGTCTTGAAGTTTGATGATTTGAGTATCAAACATGTCATCTGGGTTCCTATAAACCACGTATGAATTACCTGCAAGACACGGTCATTTTTTAAATGAGCAGAATCACAAAAAAAAAAAAAGCCATAGCCTCTTGGAGAGTGAATGATTAGATTTTATAGAAACACAGCTTACAGTATTTTAACATCCCTGCTCTCTATCTATTTTATTATCAATTAAATCCATTAAATTCAGATAGATGAATGACTTTCACTTCTCCTTCACTCTTTTGCTCTTTCCCTCCAACCATGACTCTCTTTTCTCTCACTCTACCTTTCTCATCTCTGTCCATCCATCTGTTTGTCCTTGGTGTCTTTATAAAGTGAGCTTTATAAAGCTGACATTCATGTGAGCTGAATGCCAACCAGATCAGACTAAACACTCATCAGCCATAAGAGAGAAACCAGAGAGAGTGTCTTTGATTGCTTGGAAGAGTTTATGAGTTACTGAAATGTAAATATAGTGAACAGATTAAATGCCAGCAATGGTGGGAGTTTTGGAGATTCAAGATTGGACTCCGTTATCACAATGCATTTGGTCTCAAACTATTACAGCAGAGTTCTGGAATCTGTCCAAACCTCATGAGAAATTTCTGGTAGCAGTGTTTCGATCATGAATGAATCAGTGTTTCTGAACAAATCTTTTGAGTAAACAAATCATTTTGTTCACTTCCGTGAAGAGACTCATACTGTAGTTATCATTCACTCAAGTCATTCACCGTTTGTGTAAAAGACGTGACTTCTAACCAACGTAAATGTCATTGTATGTATTGATAAAGAACCCTTAAAGAACAAGACTTGGTGTTGAGTCTGAACGAAAGCGATACTGATTCTGAATGAACTAGAACATCTGGTTCAGTATGAACTAAAGGAACTGGTTCATGAACAATATGATTGAACTGGTATTTGTCTGTCATGAACAAATCGATGAAAGAGACACGTCGTTCATTCAGTTCAGATGTGAGTCTTAGTGGTTCAACAAGAAGAGAAGAAGTCAGAGAAATGCTATGAAGCACTTTATCCATTTTAAGAATTTGTAATGACTGGTGATTGTCTTACACATTAAATATGACATCAACTGAAAGTTTCTTCTAACTCAACAGTTCAAAATATGGGAAAATATAACATATCAACATGTTATATATAACAACAACACGTATATAACATGTTGTCATTTGTGGAAAAAATAGTCTCTGTACATTTGTAGACATTTTTAATACATTTTAAAACAACAACGAATGGTTACTAAACCAAATGAATCTGAACAAATAATTTTGGAGAAATTAATCAAATGATTTGAAACATTGGGATGAAATGAAATGACCAATGCTACAGTAGGTCACTGTGTATGTCGTTCTAATAGACATGGTAACATCTTAGAACAAGCAAATTGAGCAAAACGTTACAACCAATCAGAGTCAAAATCACCAAATAACAATCAATGTTCTTGCTGTTCTTATCCCATAACATATCCCAATATGTTCATGAATATTCATTAACAATATTTGGGTGTCTGTTGGACTATGTGTGTATTTGTGACCTTGCCAGTTGTAGCAGCCCGGAGCTCCGGCGATCACCTCGGTTTCTGTCATGGTAGCAGAGATGCCCATATTACACATCCCCTCCATGAAGTGGTTTCCATTTGGGGAACACACTTCCTGGCGGTACTGCCACTGGCTATCACTGTCGTTATACCTCAGGTCGTTCCCCCGGATATAACACTTCCCGATCATGCGCAGGTTCACACCATTGTCCATTGTCCTGCTGTAGCGATGACCACATGCCTAAAACAAAACTGTGTCACAACCATTTGGCACATACATGGATTGGGATGTAATTCCTGATTTTTATCCAGTGTTCATCGAATAGGTTCTGAACACACTGATCATGATGACGCAGATTCTGAAACTGAGTGAATTTGTATGTCGGCTAACTAGATATTTAGACATATTCCTAGCAAAGAACTTAAGCAGGGCGTACCCAGTTCCCCAACTTCAACAACTCGACAATCTGCAAACGTTGTCAATTTATCTGTAGTACTTACACATGAAGATTTGATCTTCTTCAGCAGTTCCTTATTTTAACCAAACTCTGACTCTCCGATGTACACCACGTTAGAAGAAACATGCTTAGTTGCTGTTTTTGTCCAATATATTTTCCTCTGGTATGTTGACCCAAATACAGTGCTGTTGTGAGCATGTTTAAAAGTTCCACTTAAATTGTTGATGCTGTGTTTAATGGTACGTTTAATGGTACAAATAACTGTATTGCTGATGCCTGTCATATTACTCATAACACATATTGTAACAAATATTAAATGTTTCTTTTATCTCTAAATGTGTGCTTACTCTTATAATCATATTACCATATTATGTTACTTCCGCAACCTGAATGCAACCAGTGGTGCAAGTGTGACACTTGAAACATAATGCTTCAGAGGGGTAGAAGAGCAAAAGCCCCAAAATACACACACACACACACACACACACACACACACACACACACACACACACACACACACACACACACACACACACAATAATTCCCATGCTCGTGATGCAATTGATGCAGTGCTTAGAAATTTTAAATAGTTTTAAATATATACTATGCAATAGTAACCATGGTTTCTATGATACACCAAGTTAATACACAAGTTAACGACAAATAGACACATACAAGCATCAGTCTTGATTAGGGAATGAAGCAGCTTGTACAGTACGTGTAGAAACACTCACCATCACTCTGCCTTTTTGTGAACCTTGACTGACTACTGAGACTCCGAGCCACATTCCCTCTATAACATCTTCCGGATCAACAGTGTCTACACACACACACACACACACACACACACAATCATTTAGTCTACTTTTATTCTCAGTGTTATTCTCAGTATTAGTAGCAAACTGTATGTTATGCTAAATTTGATGAAAATTCAAAGGAAGTTTGCAGAAAATATAACACCTGCTTATTGCTGTCTTAGCCAAGCTATTTTTATTGCTGTTGTTAACTCTGGTTATTATAATAAATGAAAATATCAGTTTGGTTAAGCAAAATTAGAGTGGGGATTAAGGTGCCTGCAGACTTTACCTGAGCTGATCAGGTTTGCCCGTATGCAGTCTTTAGGGTCTGTAGTGATTGGACAAGAGTACATGTCTCCTGTCCGATTAGCCCGCAACTTAGACTCGGCTTTCTCCTCTGGTGCGCCAACCAGCAATCTATAACAAATGAAAAAATAAAACGAACTCATCACAATTAATGACAATCTTTTGTTATACGTCAGTGGATGAAATATACTGTAATGGATATTAAACTCTGCTAAAAGTATTTACATACTATTGATATCAAATATTAGCGTGGCTAATTGGAAAAAATTTCTGATGAAGTGTTACTGAGGTAAAAGTTGATTATACGTAAATGACTATGCCCAGAAAACCACAGTCCCTCCTCAAATGAGTATAGGAATATTTCCCTATACAGACTTTTTTATTTAGCAAACAATGTTAACATAGACGGAATCTTCTCATTTTTTATCACCTTTCCTCTTGTGCTCAGTTGGAATTTGCAATGAAGCATGACATGTTTAACAGCATGTGCTTTTCTGAGTGTGCCTGTGCATGTGCAGACAAAAGCACGTGTGATCTCTCTCTCACACACACACACACACACACACACACACACACACACACACACACACACACCACTCCCTCACTCTCCTCAAGCTAAAGATTCCACTGAACTCACAGAATGATTTGGTTTTAGTTTCCTTTTTTTTTTTTTTTTTTTTAACACTTTTCTGGCCATAAGCTTCAGAATCTTAAAGATGGTCACTTTGTCTCTTTAAAGTCTCCCTAATTAGTAAACAAACTACACGCAAAGTTGTTAAGCTGTTAAGTGTATAAATCATGCCAATGTTGCTAATCTATTAGCTAGCTTTCACTCGCTTAGACATGTTTAGAAAGATTAGTGAAACATCTGGCTGGAGCGACTTCTAGTAATGCTAAGAATTCTAGCTTTGTGTGATTCAGTCTGATTCATATCAGCTGTATTTAAAAACAAGTTACTACTAATACTATTGTCTGTGTTTCTGATAAGATGTTTCTGCTCTGATAGGATTATTCATAGTTTAGGATTAGGCATGTGCACATAATCATATATATATATACGATTCAATGCTCATGCTGCTGTTATCATGGATCATTTTAAATCAGCTAACTTGCTCTCTGGTCAATTCAGGAAGATGGAAGCCTTGTTAAAGCAGGCTAATTGTAAATGATCATGAGAGGCACAAAGTGGACAAACGTTCAAAAAAGAATGTTTTGAGAAACAAAGTTTTATTTGTAGCATGAAGGCGAGCTACAAATAAAAGTCATTTAGGCATCGGTCGAATTACAGACAGGCAACATTAGAATACAGTAGCACAATATACCAATGATATGACAGAAGCAGAAAACTAAACAAAAGAGGAACTAGCACTCATCACGCTTAAAACCGCACTGCAAACTTAAGGGGAAATGTGTAACGTAGCTGTCTGTCTTCCTGATAGTCTGTCTATCAGTCTGGTCTCTCTGATTGTCTTCTCTTCAGTATCACTCTTGACACCTGCTTACTCTTGTATTTCACACTGATTGATATTCAGCTCACACTTTGATCACTTAGAGCTGACAAAGACACAGAGGACAAACACAGAAACGCAGACATGTAGAAGTAGAGGAGAGGAGAGAAAGAGACATGTGGAGCAGGAGAGGAGGACCAGAGTGAAGGAGAAGTAAAAGACATCCCACTTTCTGGCTTCTGTTGAGTTAGATGTATGATGTAATTCTGTGTGAGGAAAGCAAATAAACAACAAGCTTTCCCTTCAACACTAATGAAGTCTATCTGTCACATCCAAGTCTACGTCTACTCTTGACATGTTTTTTATTTTCAGTAATCCACCTACTGAATACTGGGCCAGACATTGGAGTGGGAGGTCAGCAGGACGCTAACTCTGTGCATTGTCATCATCTGAAAGAACTGATGTGTGATATGTGGAAATGTGAGCTGTTGGTGGCCTAGTTAGCTTTGGAGGAACCGACATATGGAAGATTTGTTATTCTCAGACCCATCAGAGTACCACAAATATACCTACACTGTGAGAATAACCCGACTTGTGTCTAGACCTGTTTTACCCCACTCTTTTATTCAATGGACATTGCTGCAAAGCAGCTTTATAGGAAAATAAAAATTCTGAATAAAAATGATAAACGTTATATATTAAATTTAAATTTATCCCTAATTAGCAAGCTAGAGGCAACAGTGGTAAGAAAAAAAAATCCCTGAAAATATATGAGTAAGAAATCTTGAAAGAAACTAGACTCCAAAGAAAACCTCAACCTCAACCTCATCAGGGTGACACCTTCTTCCAACTATATAGTTAAGTGCTTTTGTATAACAAGGAGCTTTTGAGCAACTTATGAGTATGAGCAAAAAAATATTCTTGTTTGCCATAACCCGACCGACCCTGTCAATTTAGGACCGACTCAAATTTTTTTTTTTGCTTTAAGTCTGACCGACTTGCAGGTTGTAAATTTGAGTTAAGACCGACCAATTTTTTTTTTACTCTTCAATCAACTAATACAAATTCTATTGTTCAAAAATCTACTGAACGAATCGATTAGACCAATCAACACAAGTTTCGAAAACGAAAATAGGAAATTGATTTTAACAGCTTTCACCTCGGAGCGCGTTTTTTGGAACGCGTCACACAGCAACTGCAGCTTCGGACACACACGCATAACAGCAAATAATACGTCTGCACAATGTTTCTCTTTTTACAACAGAAATGTGAATGGTGTGCGACCGAAGGCACGGGTTGAAGACCCAGTCAGTGATGTCACGATATGCTAATTTGTTTAAATTCATACCTACGTAATCAAAATCACCAAAATTGTACTTTTTTTTTTTTTACATTGAAACTTGAAAAAAAAATATAGACCTACCTACGACCCTTTTTTTTTTTTTTTTTTACTGTTACTGCAAACCAAAATATTTTTAAGCATGGCCTCAGAATGAATTAGGCAGGTCTGGAGAGCAGAAGTGACCAGGAACACTGATTTCACAGTTTTATTATTTCTTACCAAACTGTGTTCAAACATGTTAAAGCAGGAGCTTCATCCCATACTAATAAGCAGGAATTTTATTTTTCCTTAGCCTGGAACGTATGCCAGGCTTTGTTGTCTTCATCATCTGCAATACTGAGTAGAGCTCCACAAGGTATCAAAAACATGTTTTGTTTGCTAATCAAACATTGTGTGATATATTGACTCAAATGCATTGCTAAAGAGAATGGAATGAGGTTCGGATACATTTATTTTCAAGACAGGCAGCCAATAGACATAACAACGCCAGGATACAAGCCAACAAACACGGCTAAAGATCTCCTGATCTCTCTATAGATAAGACTGAATGCTGTACATTATTGTCACAGTCTGGGTAGGAGGGAGACAGATCCATACGCAGGATAGCTTCAAATGACAGGGGTTTAATAAACAATAAAGACAACACGGTAAAATACGCGACGACACTTAACAACGGTTAACATGACTAGACGTGACCACACACACAACTAATGATTCGCGCTGCCATCGGCAACGCGGCACACTTAAATACGAAAGACAATCAGATACAATTAGGAACAGGTGTGGAGACAGGGAGGAACAGATGAAGGCGGGGCAGACACGTGACAACAACAATAACAAAAGCACATGGCCAGAAGTCCGGGCTGATCCCTGACAATTATCAGCTGTACACAGGGGGTCTTATGTAATTGTAAAACACAAGCATGGATATGGACATTCATCTATTAACATGTATTTGGTGTCAAAGTCAAAATTCAGGTGTTGTCAAAACCAAAATAATGAGCTGGACATTCCAATGAGGACCCAATTCCAACCCTTGGGTATACGGTTCAATTATCCTGTAGGTTCATTTGAAAGCAACATTGGGACACCCAGATATGTGTCATTCTCATATTTTCTATGACAACATCCCTTCAGTTGGTAAGTTTATGTCTATACATTCTGTGCTTGATCCCACCTCTCTAACATATGACAATCAATACCAAAGTGGTCATTTTACTGTTTTCCAAGCTACATTTTTCAACCAAGTATCCTCAAAGTTAGAGCTATAGATCAGGTCACTCAATTCATGTTACCTGTATAGAAACTTAAAGGCAGGGTCTCCGATTTTTGAAAGCCAATGTCTACATTTGAAATCACCAGAACAAACACACCCCAACCCAAATGGGTCCCACCCCTGTATTGAAAGCTCCACCCACACATACATACGTAACCCAGGCAAATAATAGAAAGAAATGTGTCTATCATATTTGAAGGGAAAACAATACGATTGCAGATAAACAAGCAAAAATGACACACAAGCATAAGCCGCGTTCACACTGCAAGTCTTAATGCTCAATTCGGATATTTTGCTCATATCTGATTATTTTTTGTTTGGCTGTTCACATTACCTTTTAAAATGTGGCCTATATCAGATACCAGTGTGAACTATTTGCTGTTTCGAACTGACCCGCATGCGCAAACGAACAATAACAATGATGTCACACGCAGCACGCCGTTGCGCTAAAGTTGGCGAGGTTATGGAGGAAGTAAGCACTTTCGCTTTTATTTCTAAATAATAATGGCAGCACAGAGACGCAGTGTTTTAAAAACTTTCAAATGTCGAGGACAACTTTTGATTATTTGATCCATTTTGTAGGCATAGTCACGTTTGTGTGCGTACTCGCGGCGCATAATTGTGACGAATGTCGATGTAGATTGACGTAAAAGTCGCATCAAATCCGGCTTGGTTGTTCACACTGCGGCCACATTGGAAAAAAACAGATTTGGGTCTGATTCAGGACCACATGTGGAAGTGGTCTGAATCTGATTTGAAAAAATCAGATCTGGGCTAGATTTGAGTGTTCACACTACTCCTGAAGAGGTCTGACCTGGTCACTTGACTCCAAAAAATCAGATTTGGGCCACTTTTACCTGCAGTGTGAACGTGGCCATAATCATGCAAAGTACGGCATATATTAGCTCTGTGAAACAAAGCAAAACCAACGTTACTCACCTATCGAGAAGGAAAAAAGCGCCTCGGTGTCTTAAGTAAAGTTGAACTTCCCGAGTCAATAACTCCTGAACTAAACACTGTTACTACACAAAACACGGTTGTAGCTTCGTCTCTACATTACTACGATAGAAAAGAGGTGTTATTTGTGTAGTAACAGCGTTTAGCTCAGGAGTTATTGACTCGGGAAACTCCAATCTGTGAATATGTGACCAACTTCCCGCTCCTTCAGTTCTCTCCAGCGCAGGAAAGCTGATCTATATTAACACGTCCTACTTCTTGCCTTATCGTAAGCCTTTCTTCGCTTTCTTTCTTTGTTTTTATCCTCCATGTCAATGTTAAAACCGCTTTCTGCTAATGTCACACATGCGCACTGAACACTTTCTCCGCCGCATATTGACAAGCCCCGCCCCTTTCTGCTCACTGGCTACACGTTTGTTTTGATTTCTGTTTATTATTCGGCCCGACTCAGTTTTCTGAAGCATTTCTTAAAAATCGGAGACCCTGCCTTTAATGAAGAAGCTCAGACTTATGTTGATCCTCAGTCTAGGCAAACACAAATCATACAATTCCAATTTCATCCCATCCAGACTTTAGTTTCCGTTCTAGTCTTGTCTCTGCTCCTGTTTTGTTATTGGATGGCTACCTTAATGTGTTCACATTTTTTTCTGTTTCTCTTTCTAAAGGCATACCATCAGTTTTTTCCTGTTAAGTCCAACCTTTAGTCTTAGACTTCTGTGTTCCCTGTTGTTTGTTTCTTGTAGTACTTTCTGGTTTTGGCCCTTGCCTGTTTTCTTTAGTTAGTTACCATTGACATTGACTACAATTCTTGGAATTTCCCATAATAGCACACTCTTAATCTACGCACTTGAGTCCTGTCTTCACTAACCACAAGTTTCAACCCACTGCTTGTTGTAAACTTGCCCCAAACATGTGACCTATTCGTCACTCCAGGTTCATCTGAGCTCTAATTTGTACATTGTTTTGACAGGATTATTAATAGCATTTTACCAATTAATACAATTCACTCATTCTGAGTTCCATGCTGAAGAAGGCTGCCTACAGTAGGTAGAGCAGATAAGGTCTGTCCCATTCAGAAACGAACATAAGGACACCTGTCTTTCCATTTACTTTTGAACAAATGTCAAGAAAAGGTGAGTCTATAATTCTGTTCACCATGCATGGAAGAAACATAATGGACTAATGAAGGAATTATGGATTCTTCTCATTAACACAGAAGTGTCTCAGGTGGTCTAGCAGCAGGATCCTGCACTCTCAATGCTGTGGCCTAGGTTTGATTCCGGAGCAGGGAACAAACCTAGCCACTCAGGGGTTAATCCCTCAAAATAGGAGGGTTGTGTTTGTGCATCTTTCATAAATTTTGTGCCAAATAAAAATATTCAGAGCAGACAATACCCAGGGTTCCTTGGATAGGCTTTGGATCCACTGCAACCTTGAGCACTATAAATTGGTTACTAAAAATGAATGAATGAATGAATGAATGAATGAATGAATAACTTAACCATTTTGAAAACAAATAAATACTAAAACATGGTGTGCGTATGCTTAATGTTTATGCTCACTGAAGCATAATGGAATGACATTTATGAAGGCCACAGGGACAAGGACAAGGAAGCTACTTTGGTTAGACTATTGGAACGTACCAGAATGCATTAATTAACCTAAAACTCCACAGTGACATTTCTTCTCAAATAACCTTTCATAAAAGTGTACTCATCAGCCCTGCCCTTTCAGTAAACATCGCTAAAGGCAGAGAGAGAGAGAGAGAGAGAGAGAGAGAGAGAGAGAGAGAAAGTGAGAGAAAGCAGAAACACAAAAGAGTGATTTGAAGCAGATTAACCACAGTCATGTCGAGGCAAGTAGAGAGGAATAAAACACAGCATACACAGATTTGAGCAGATAACCTGTATACACAACCCTCTAATGATTCTACAGCACAGCATGAATACACATGAACACACACACACACATTCTCTCACAATCAGTATTCATATAGCAGTAACGTTCAATTGCTTCATATCACAACGATGCTGACTTCTTGTATCTGATTGGTCAGAAGATGTAGACAATTCTGATAATATTTCCAGCTGTAGCACCAATCACAGGCTTATATTGGTGTGCATTATTGTTTCTTTGGAAATAACTCATTTACAGGGGCTTCTGGTTTACGCAATCAAAGCCTAATAAAGAATTTATAAATACACAGTCATGTGAAAAGTTTAGGACACCCAATTAAATATTAAGTTCTTTATTAAGAAAAGTCAACATGTCAATTTCTGATCTTGTTTTAATTTGTACCTGTAGAAGAAAGTGATGTAATTGCTTGTAAACAACAACAAAAAACACTTTTCACTTATTAAACAAAAGAAAAGCTAGGACACCCTATGTCCAAATAGCTAGTATTTCCCCTTTAGGCTGAAATAACCTCAACGAGACGTTTCTTGTAGCCATCTACCAGTTTCTGACATTGACTGGATGAACGTTTCTCCCACTCCTCAATGCAGAATTCTTTCAGCTGTGTGATTTTTTAGGGGTTTCTTGCATGTACAGTCTGTTTCAAATCACCACACAGGATCTCAATAAAATCTGGGTTTTGACTTGGCCATTCCAGAGTTCTCCATTTTTAACTTATCAGCCAGTGCTTGGTGGATTTACTGGTATGTTTTTGTCATGTTGCAAGGTCCCGTTCGACTTCAGCTTAAATGTTTTTACAGATGGTCTCACATGGTCCAACTTCTGGTACAATGTAGAATTCACAGTGGATTCTATGATGGTGAGCTGGTCAGGTCAGTGCTGCAGCAAAGCATCTCCAAACTATAACACTATAACAACCTCTATGTTTCACAGTTAGTATGAGGTTCTTTTGCTGAAATGGTGTATTTGGTTTATTATCAAAAATGCCCTCTGTTATTTTTTTTTTTTCCAAATAATTAAATTTTAGACTTATCCGTCCAAAGCACAATATTCCAGACGTGTTTGACTTTGTCTCTGGGTTCTTTGGCAAACTTCAATCTTGCCCTCGTGTTTTTCTTAGACAGCAAAGGTTTCCTCCTTACACACCTCTCATGATAATTAAAGCTGTCAGTCTCTTTCTGGTAAATACACTGACATAAACTGTAGCAAGAGACTGATGTAGGTCCCTTGATGATATTTTAGGGTTTTTGGCTTACTTCTTTAAGCATCTTACAGTCTGCTCTTGGGGTGAATTTGCTTGGATGGCCTGAGTTGGCCACGTTGCTATTTATTTTAAATGTTCTCCACTTGTAAATGATTTTCTGACAGTTGAATGGCTGATTACAAATTCTTTTGAGATCTTTTTATATTCCTTACCAGACTCATAAGCAACAAAGATCTTCTTTCTAAAGGCCTCAGAGAGTTTTTGGCTGTCACCAGGGTGATACCTCTCACGTCAACAATTAAGAGCAAACCAAACTAAATATCTGAGGTTTAAATAAGACAAACCTTCTTCAAAATGCACTGTAACAATGTTCTAATAATTTGCACCGGTAGTTAATATTATTCATTCATTCATTCATTCATTCATTCATTTACTACCGCTTATCCGAACTACCTCGGGTCAAGGGGAGCCTGTGCCTATCTCAGGCGTCATCGGGCATCAAGGCAGGATACACCCTGGACGGAGTGCCAACCCATCACATGGCACACACACACTCTCATTCACTCACGCAATCATACACTACGGAGAATTTTCCAGAGATATACTTATATACTTTCAATACATTTCGCACCGTGGCGCTGGCCACGGAGCTTTGCACGGCACTGACGCACCGTCCCTGGGCTGCTGGCTACCGATCCCCCATGGGTTTCGTGACATGTCCCAAAAGGTTACGGTTTTTGGTGTAAAGTTCTGAGAGTACTTGGAGAAGTTGGGCTCTAATTTACCAGCAGAACCATGACATAGCAAAAAACTGGAAATGCAACTGGAAATGCCCCGAATCCCAGATCTGAAAGACTGGATTGATGGGATGGTTGATATTGCTTCATATGAGAGTGTGTTAGGGACATTGTATAGTGAGGGAGAACTGAAAAAACATGGGTTCATTTTTTGGCAGCTTATGAAATTGATGTAAATGAACAGGACTGATAAATAATTCAATAATTGCTCATTTCCTTGTGTTCTTGTTTTGCTTCTTGATGCTGACTACATTTACAGCATTTGGCAGACACCCTTACAGTATATCCAGAGCGACTTACATTATCTCATTTTTTATACAGCTGAGCAATTCAGGGTTAAGGGCCTTGCTCAGGGGCCCAACAGAGGCAATTGGATTACCTGGGATCGAACTCACAACCTTCCGATTGGTAACCTACCACCTTAACCACTAGGCTACCACATGACCCCATACGACATACCACATGACACCACATAGATATATAACTGAACAATAAAAAAAAATTGGATTAAAAAAAGCCTTGAAATCCTGGAGGAACTATAATAATTATGTCAACGGACGGTCATCATACATGAGAATAGTAAGACAAATGTGTGTGTTCCAAATCAAGAGCATTCACTCATTCACTCACTCACTCATTCACTCACTGTCCTTATCACTCCTTTTCCTCACACACATATATACACATGAGTACAGACTGTTATAGGCGGTGCTGCCTCTCTGATAAAGAATTAATAAATGAATATCTGAGGATTGTGTTGCCCAGATTTTTCACATTTTTTTTTGCCAGTTGGCTCATACAATGCTCTTTTTTCTCTAGACCACCTGCCAGGCTGATTCCCATTCCGGAAAAGACAGGTAAGGGAAAATTCCCCAAGCTCTGAAATGTGTTGCAGCACATCAGACTACCCTGATGTTAAAGGCTTCTTGAATTTCTCACTGATGATAAGAAAAAACTGTGATAATACCTACATAATAAACTAGATTTATCAGTATATATATATATATATATATATATATATATATATATATATATATATATATATATATATATATATCAGTTTATCTGCGTTTAATGGGTTTGGTGTGTTTCGTCCTTCACTGATGATGAGCTGTATGAGCGGCTGTGTCCTGATTAAGTTGTAACATCTCTAGGTGTCACAGACTTTACACACAGACACAATCAAAGGCAGGATGTTCTAGCTGAAATTTAAAAAACCACACTCACAGACAGACTGAGTCACTTCCTCTGGATTGGTTCATTCTAGGGCCAAAAAAACCCCAAAACTGTCTTACATCTTGTACTTCACACCGACGTTGACTCGTTCAGTCCTGTAAAATTTTTGCATTTCTTTCATGTGAACCTCTTATCTGTTTCACACATACGTGACCACACACACACACACACACACACACACACACACACACCCACACACACACACACACACAAGCACATACAGTATATACACACACTTTCTCACTATCCTTGTAAGGACCTTGTACTGGCATAATAATTAATGCAGCTGATTAATGCTCTGCCTATAAACAAACGATCAAATAAATAAATAAATAGCTTCTGTCAGTTATCCACACACACAGACACACACACACACACACACACACACACACACAGGAATGCACATTTCCTTAACAGAGGCTGGTTTCTCACTTATCGTTATTGCAGCACTGTAGGTGTGATGTATTAAACTCAGAGGAAGCAGCAGTTCAATTATTGTATTCGCTTCTATGTTGTTGTTGTTAAATGCTGAACTGAACAGAAGTGTCCCACAGAGCGAGAAAATTTTATCTGAATTTTTTGGTATATATACACACACACACACACACTCACACACATACACACATATACACACACTCACACACGTCAAGGTCTATTATTAGTGATTGCTACTCAATATTAATTCATCTAAGATAACCTAAGATTAAATAATTAAAGATATCATAAATATAACAAAAACAAAATTTATTATAGTTATTATTAATTTATTATTTATTATAGTTATTAAGACATGCATGGTAGGTTGATTGGAAAATTGTCCGTAGTGTGTGATTGTGTGAGTGAATGAGAGTGTGTGTGTGCCCTGCGATGGGTTGGCACTCCGTCCAGGGTGTATCCTGCCTTGATGCCCGATGACGCCTGAGATAGTTCAGATAAGCGGTAGAAAATGAGTGAGTGTGAGAGTTTATTATTGTGATGTGTGTGTGTTTGTGTGTGTGTGTGTGTTTGGAGGCCTTCACATGAAATATTTTGACATTTTGTACTACAAAACTCTTAAACCTACAGGCTTTCCTTCACTAATCTATATTTATACCTGTTTATATACAAACTGGTATATGCAAAGCAAAGAATGTTTAATTAAAGCGACAAATGAAGGCTTTGTCTCTTCTTGTTTAAATGGCTTGATATGCATATGAACAAATCCAAGAATCTAAGAACCGGTTGAAGCGAACACACAAACTGTCTAGTTAAAGTCTTAAGAAAATGTACTTTTTTGTGCAACTTTTTTGTTATTTTCCCGAACAAATCTCTTTTCTGCCTCTGCTAGGAATCAGGGGACATTTTTTCCTCCAATAAAAGAAACACAGTGAGCGAGTTGACACGTGGTGAACAATCGTATCCAAAAAGACCAACAGATAAATAACATAAGCATGTATGTGTGTGTGTGTGTGTGTGTGTGTGTGTGTGTGTGTGTTTATGGTGGGGAAATAAATTTGTTCATTCTGTTTCCATTCATAGTAACAGGCGAAGAGGAAATGGCAGATTAGTTCACTTAATCGCTAATACATGACCAGAAGCACAAACAGAAACATAATTTGATCATTAACGTATTAGTGAGACTTTAGGAACAAAATATTTGCGCTACATCTTCCTTCCTTAAACATGCTCACATGCTATTTACTAATTACCAGACCTGCCATCTCCAAATAGGAAAAAGAAAACTAGACAGCATATTTTCAGTCTAGTCTATCGGACGCAGCTTGACTGTCTGCACTGACCCGCACAGGAGAGCAACAGAAACAACAATCATCTTTTAATTGTAATTTTCATTCCCAAGACATTTTTGTTCTCAGTTTAGACTCAGATTCATGTTCTTATTTACCAGGAGTAGAAAACAATATGGCCTTCTTCTTGTTCTCAAGATCCTGAGATCACGGTTGTCAAGACATTATTAAAGTTACTGGTGTTTTTTTGCACCATTCTGTATAGACATTGTTGTGTTTGACTGATTGGATGTTATGAGCAGGTATACAGGTGTAATTCTTGTCTAATGTTGGCTCAAGTCAAATATTTCACTTCACATTACACCAATCAGGCATAACATTATGACCAATATTGTGTTGGTTCCCATTTTGCTGCTAAAAGAGCCCTGACCCATCGGGGTATGGACACCACATGCCCATTGTTGACGATTTCAGCGGTGGACTGGGGTCAGCACCCGGACTGGTCTGCGGATATGCAGCCCCATACGCAACAACCTGTGATGCACCGTGTATACTGACACCTTTCCATCAGAACCAGCATTAACTTCTTCAGCAATTTGAGCTACAGTAGCTTGCCTGTTGAATCGGACCACAAAAGCCAGCCTTCGCTGCCCACCCGCAAATTATCAAATGTCCTTTGGCTGCCCAGGACCTTGTCGCCGGTTCACCACTATTCCTTCCCTGGACTACTTTTGATAGATACTGACCAGTGCAGACCAGGAACACCCCATAAGAGCTGCAGTTTTAGAGATGCTCTGATCCATAGTCATCTAGCTATCACAATTTCACCATTCTCAAACTCACTCAATTCTTGCTTGCCCATTTCTCCTGCTTCTAACACATCAAATTTGAGGACAAAATGTTTGCTTGCTGCCTAATATATCCCACCGGCTAACAGGTGCCGTGATGAAGAGATAATCAGTGTTATTCACTGAACCGTAGATTGTTATGGAAGGAGTTTCCAGTAAGTAGTCATAATGGTGAGTTCTCTACCACAGAATTTGCTCAATACTCTGGCAAGTGCAGTTTTATTATTCTTTAAGAGAGACAAAGTTTCTCTAGTTTACAACTCAAAAAGACAGAACACGAAGCCGCCATGTCGTTGCAGGAAAATCAACGTGAGCTAACTTACTTACTTAGTTGTCAATCATTGTGTCATAAGATTCATAAGTCAGTTGATCTTCCATTTCTAATGGGAAAATCTGGTTTACTGTATGTTTTGAGTGAAAGCTCATACCAGTGAACACTGTTCCTACACAAAAAGCATGAAGGTTGCCAGGCAGAACGTTGTGGAACACTATTTAGCATGATACTCTGTGCAAACTGAGATGCGTCCGCATCTACTGTTAACTGATATTCTGCCTGATAAACATTGCACTTCCCCATCTCGATTAGCTAGTACTCTAAAGAACATAAGACAAGGATCTGAGACGAGGCCATGACTTCACAAATAATTTGCCTGTTCAAGAACACACTGTTAAGGGATTTGGACCAAATTATTTTACATTACTATACTGTATGTCTGGATTACAGTGTTGTAATGTAACGGAGTACAAATACTTCGTTACTGTACTTAAGTAGAAATTTCACGTATCTTTACTTTACTTCGCTATTTAAATTTATGTCAACTTTCACTTTTACTCCACTACATTTCCTAGATAAAATGTATACTTTTACTCCGCTATATTTCCAATAAGCATCTTCGTTACTCGTTACTACAAAATAAAATCAGAAGAAATGTGTGCGACTGTAATAAGGGAGGTTTGGCGAATCACTGCTCCTGCGCAGCGTGCACGCGCAGTCCTGGAGGCATTTATCTATAACGTTAATCGGCGGAAATCCGCAAATACGGCAACCAAAAGCAGTGAAATTTCACTATTCTTATTACCAGAGTTGTAGCACAAATTAAAATATTAAAATAACAATCCAATAACATCCGTTACTAAATAAAAATAACATTTATTGATTTGGTCTTTATTATTGATATTTTTTATTAATGACTGCATTCATTAGACACACTGTTTGTAGAGAATGCACACATACATGAACTGATTTGATTCAAGACTGGCATCATTACATCATGCATAAAATTTTGGTGTCCACTTTTGCCATTTTAAATAATACCATAACTTTTGGCTTACTATGTAGTCATATAATATATAATATAAAACTCTTCTTGTTTTAAATCCTCACTGAGGGCTAAAACCCCCTAAAGATGAAACCCTAGAACCGCCCTTGGTCTTATGCCTACAGAAAATCACTGAAATTTTACTTTTTACTTTTACTTCAAATACTTAAGTACATTAAATATCAGAAAATGACTTTTGATACTTAAGTACAGTAAATATCAGATACTTTAAGACTTTTACTTGAGTAATATTCTAAAAAGGTAACTTTCACTTCTACCAAAGTCTTTTTCCAGTAGGATACTTTTACTCAAGTATTGCTTTCTAATACTTTATACAACACTGCTGGATTAGGACTTTTACAGATGTTTTATACAGAAGTTACTGTATAAATCTTGGACAAATTGTTTGGTCCAAGATTTGGGACACAGCCTATATAGAGACTGATGCACACCAAACTGATTTCTATTCAATCAAAGCTGGATTGTGTCTTATCCTGACTCATATCCTCCAATGATATGAGAAACTGTGTGTGTGTGTGTGTGTGTGTGTGTGTGTAACCACTGTGATTTTTTAAAGCCTGAGGATTTCTGGAAAGAAAAACATTAATGCAAACTGAGATATCAGTTTGCTTGTACCATCATGTTCATGTAGCTTCAGGGCCAAACACACACACACGAGCGAGTACACACACCTGGTGCTCTAACCAATAGTAGATATGTTACTACATTGTAGTGCAGAAATACATTAAGTTTAGTGTGTAACTTGTCATTAAATCTGCTCTACATTGAACACACACAAGAATGTTTGTTATGATCGGTTTAAGTATTTACAGATCCATACATTATAGTACATCCCATCCATCAAGCATGATATTAATATTACAGATGCAAATACCTTCACTCTGGTTGTGTTCCATTTAGAAAGAGGCTCTAAATGTTCTTATTTTAGACACATACAGTGATCTATAGTGTGTGAGAAACATGGCATATACCTGCACTGTACAGAACTATTAAAATGTTTTGAATAAAACTTTGTCCTATGGCTAGGGTTATGACTTCACTTCCTGTGTACGAGAAGAGCGGGCATGTTCTATTCACCATGGTGACTGGACAGGTTACTGACGGCCGCGTTCGTTATGAGTGTTCAGATGAATGATTAATAAAACCCACACCCTGCAGTTCAGCTTAATCATTCACATAGACACACCTTGGAACAACACACACACACACATATACACACAGAAAAAGAATAAAGAGTGAGAGAAAGAGAGAGAGAGAGAGACAGAGAAAGAGAGAAAGAGAGAAAGAGAGAGGAAGCAAGAGAGAAACCGCCACACGCTTGTTTTTATTAAAAACATCCTGCTGCTAATCCCTTACCTTTTACTGACCACCATTAGCTCTGCATTACATCTAAGATCTGCCCCAGATAACTACAAATGTTAGAAAAAATGAACTGTGACCTGCTTTCGGTGCTAGCGTACAAACCTCAACTCATCGTTTTGTATCAAACCAACACCGTCACAGAGGAAGGAAACACCTAAGAAACACCTAAGGCAAAGCAGAATGTACTGTCCTGCCTTCAGGGCTACTAGCTAATTTAGCTTGTGCACTAACTACAGTGGACCTCCAAAGTTTACACACCTGTTCAAATCGCAGGCTTTTACGATCCATGATGGCGGATCTTTGAATTGAAATTGGAATTGAAATTGGGGGTTGGGGGAGGTGGGGTGTCTTTTTTTATAATTTGCTATGTGACTTATGTTCAAAAGTAATGATCATAACATGGTCTTGACATCATTCTTAACATCATCCAACTCGTGAAAGATCTTGAAAAGCATGTAAAGGAACTCACCGGTGAATCATTTTCGAATAAAGAGAGAAGTACAAACAAATTTCAGTAACGTTAGATGTACAATAAAGTATGAAGATGAAACCCATCATCAATCATCAAGTAGATCAAGTGGAAATAATGGGACAACATAATGATTTTACCATTAACAGGACGTCGCTCATAAAGGGACAAGCTTATCAGAGAGCTACGACAACGTTAAAGGAGCTGCTGAAATCTCTGGAACATCTGAAAATATCACCCCAAATCATGGGGCAAATGATGGATTGTTAAGTCCAAAGTAGCACATTGTCCATCACAGGGCATCATGCACACAGATTTACACAGTGCTTCACATCCAGGGTCAATTTAGAGCAGCCAGTCCACCTACTGACATGCAGAAGAATCCTATATGGGTACACGTACAGACAGACAGTAACCCAAGCACAGGTTCAAACCGAAGATCCTATACTGTAGCTCCCATTTAGATTATAATCATTCCTTCTTAGCTACTTGAGGAACATTGTAGTACCTATTCTCACTTTGAGATTAATCAGTAGACTGAAGAGAGAAATTTCTTATTTTTAAACTTTCCTCTTATGATTAATTCCCATCACTGGAAGAAGCATCTCTATTAACATGGCCAAGACCTCAGAGGAGAGCTAAATTTATAATGGTGATGGATTAGGTTAAGAAACTTCTGTCTCATGGCTTTTCAAAGTCTTTTTCCCCTATTGTTAAGTGCATTAATTAAATCAGGTGATAAAATACCGCCATGTTTCCCTCGGCCTGCACGAACTTGCAAAAGTCTGTTGAAATGCCCCGCAGTATCACCCAGAATCAATTTCACCACTATCTAGAAGTCTCACACCTCTCAGTGCTGAGAGTCTGCTGTGTTTGCTGTGTCACACTCATCTTATAAATGATTCAGAAACTGGTCATCCGTGGGCAGTAATTACAGGAATTACTTTCCTTAGGGTGAAGAAATTCAGGTAATAAATTCATGACTGTTTTTGTGAATATTTTTATTTTAACTACAATTTAACAATCTTAGCCTATTAATAAAGTGGCAATAAATACCCTTATGCCAATTCCACTAAAAATGAACACTCTGCAATAAATGAGCAGAACTGAAACTGAAAAACTGAACTGAATTTATATTTACAGCATTTACCAGGCATCCTCATGAGTGATTTACACGTGCTGTGCAGTCTGTATCAAAAACACATCCTCGTGCTAGTTCACTTGGTCAGATGCACATAGTGCCAACAGTCTCAGACCCTGTTGAAGATTTAGCACAGAATGAACTTTAGTAGGAACAAAAATGATTCAAACTCACAACCTCCTGTGTTGGAAGATGTTGGAGATGCAATGGGTTTATGGCAAATGAATCTGGTTTAGGAAAAAGTGTTCCTGAAGAACTCTAGACAAGAGACATGAAGTGACATGAACCTATTTGCAACTAACACTTTATTCACCACATGCATCATTGTATACTATATACTGTACTGTGCATGTGTGAGCACTTACAGGTAGTGTGCGTTAGTGTGTTAGTGAGTGAGTGAGTGAGTGTGTACTTACAGGTAGCGCTCGCGCCCTACGGTTTGCCGGTGCATCGCCACTGAAAGACCGAACAGGCTTCCGGGTGTGTTTCCCTCCTTTACCACCGCAAAACGCGAGTCCAAGTTAAAACCCGCACACACACCAGAACACAGAAACACAAACAGCACGGTCAGGACCATCCGGAGTTGTGACGTCATTGTGCTGACCCTCTTTAATTAACCCCAAGTGACAGGGGAGCACTTTTCTAGTCGTGCTTCTGAACACGCGAGCCGGTTAATATCTAAGTCCAAGTAGAGTAAAGAGGAGCAGGAGGAGGAGGAGGAGGAGAAAGTGCATGCACACGCACACACACACACACACACACACACACACACACACACACACACACAGCCCCTCCCACGAGTGTTTGCTAGAGGAGGAGCGCAAAAGGATCTCTCGAAAAGCGAAAGCTAAGCCTCAAAACGCATACTAACATATTAAATCAGAGGGAGGGGTGTCGGGGGCTGCAGGTGCACAAGCACCTGCCATTTTAGTTCTTGACGTCTATAGTGCACCCTTTTAACCACCCCTTACATCGCCCGCCGACCAACCCCCACCCCCACCCCCCCGCCACAAGACTTGTGCAGTATCACAACACTAGAACACGTGCTAGGAGGAATTCACACTGCGCCTTCAAAACAAAAAAACACAAAAGGATCAAAGGACCCGTGATACACGTGCACACGCAGGGGAGGGTGTGTGTGTGTGTGTGTGTGTTCGTGTCAAGTCTCCAACTATGTCCTAGAAATTGATCAAAAAATACATTGAAGCAAGCAAAGTCGTCCTGAATAAAGAGCTTATGCTTGTAATAACAATATAAAAAAGATATACAAAAAAATATAAAGATAAAATATAAAAAATACGTATAATACAAATATAAAACACGTATTATACAAATATAAAAAGTCTCCACATGACCATATGGCAGGGTTTTTGATAAAATAAACAAAACAAAAAAAAGAAGCCAAGTTAAATAAGAACTTGTTCTTCATTCACTATAAAATTACAGCCTGTGACAATTAAATCAGTCTGATTTTTAAAAGAGATAAAAGTTATTATTCATCAAATATATATATGTTGAATATATCACTTCAACATTAACACTGTGTACAGAACTAATGTCTAATGGCTAAGGGTTATCCGTTGCATATTTTATGAAAAAAGACTGAATCGTTGGTGTTTTGCACGTTGTGCTTTGACGGCTGGATCTGGCAGCAGACTTATATAAAAAAAAAAACAGTTTACTGTTTAGAAGTTTTATAGACTTTACTGTATACGTCTATAGTATTGCAGGATTTGGTGCTGAAAAAACATTATTCAAACTGAGAGACTTCTAAGAATGTAATGGCACATGCAGGCTTTATGGAGTGTGAGTGTACTTTATACCATGTAGAACACTGCGAATTGACATCTATTGAACAAATGAATTTAAACCAATAATACTGTACTATATTTTTACTACATTCATGTCGAAATGTATGTTTTTATTTATCAAGGCCGAAATTCTATCTGTTTGTTTTTAATGGATCTCAGTCCGGCTTGGTCATGATTTTGAGGACAAAGCTGAACTTCCTTGAATTCTTAACCAAGAAACGTTTTGTTTGGAGAAAGGAAAATACTGCGGTCCAGCATAAGAACTTTATCTCATCTGTGAAACCTGGTGGTGGTAGTGTCATGGCCTGTAATACGATGCAGCAAGACAATGACTTTAAGCACTGGTTAAAAGAGAATAAACTTAGTGTTTTGAATGGCCAAGTCAAACTCAAAGAACATTCATTCATTCATTCATTTTCTACCGCTTATCCGAACTATTCTCAGGTCACGGGGAGCCTGTGCCTATCTCAGGCGTCATTGGGCATCAAGGCAGGATACACCCTGGACAGAGTGCCAACCCATCGCAGGGCACACACACTCTCATTCACTCACGCACAATTTTTTCCAGAGATGCCAATCAACCTACCATGCATGTCTTTGAACCAGGGGTGGAAACCGGAGTACCAGGAGGAAACCCCCGAGGCACGGGGAGAACATGCAAACTCCACACACACAGGGCGGAGGTGAGAATCGAACCCCCAACCCTGGAGGTGTGAGGCTAACGTGCTATGTGCCTCGCCTGTGAAAGAACATACTGATGCAAATATACTGTATAGAACCTTCTAAAGGGTTCACAAACTTTTAAGCACCACTGTACACCATATAGTTTATTTATGTAGAACCTTTAGCATCAATAACAAGAAATCAATTTTCTGCTGGAATTGATGAATCTCACAGAAATTTTGGCACCCTCATCTTTAAACATTACTTGAGATCATTGATATTTTAGGACATTGGATTATGCAAAGCTCTCTTAAGATCTTGCCACAGTGTTTAACATAGTTGAGGTCTGGACTTTGACTTTTGCATTCCAACACCTTCATTTCTTTCTTTTTAAGTTATTCTTTAGAGGTTTTTTAGTTATACCTTGAGTTCTCAGCGCACCTGACAAATCAGTGGAATGGATTGCCATAAATCAAGGATTCAATTCTTTAAATTTGAACACATACATTAGCACCCATTATTACCAGAATCATTCCTGAGGTAAAGGCAATTTCCAAGATAATATGTGCGTGAGAGACAATGAAAATAAATAACAAGCTGTATAGTGATGGGCCAGTAGGAATAGAGAAAAACAGGGACTGTAATTCTTATGGAATAATCAGAAAGGGAAACATCATTAATTATTTTAAACAGGAAGTTATTTAATCAGCGATTGAACTTTTTTGATGTGTGTGTGTATGTGTGTGTGTGTATGTGTGTGCCTGTGTGTGTGTGCGTGCTTGCAAATCTTGTACTTTGATTATGAGCGCAAGAGTTATAGCTCTACAATCACAGCCCAATCTCAAAGAACAAAGGCTGAGTCTATAATTATACTGTGAGTAACGTCCATTCTCTCTCATTCTAAACACTATGTGTCACTGACAGGCACAAATAACTGAGCCCAAATTGAGTCCTAGTTTCCTGTTTCATGGTTTTTTTTTCTTAATTTCTATGCTTTTTAATGGGTTTACCCTCCTTACTCCAACACCTTCTGCTCACCACCCCCCAAATGCTGTACTGCCCCACCCCTCTGGGGGTATAACAGGAAGTAGATCAGAAGGAAGTGAGGGTGGTGATTGTGTTCATGTTTCCTGTGTTGCTCTGAATCAATGGACAGTTAAAAAAATGCCTGCCAAATTTCATTAACTCTCTCTCTCTCTCTCTCTCTCTCTCTCTCTCTCTCTCTTTTTCTCTCTCTCTCTCTTTCTCTCACATACTGCCTCATGTGGCCCATGGAGAATGAGCAACATCCAGGACAGTTAATGACAGGGTCATTTTAGTCTAAAAATAACTTTGCTAGTTACAAAGCTTTATAGAAAATAGAATCAAGTCTTTATTAGAGTCTAAAAGTTAGACTAAAAGTCTAAATCTAAAACTTTTTTATATGTAGAGGAAGGGGCGGGGCTACCATGTGCTGGCATTGGATGAGAAATAATCTTCAAGATGGCACATGACACTCCAGTGAACAAGACATCATAGAAATATTTTGTAACAGCTTATACAAATATAAAATTTGCCGTTTCAATTGAGACAAAGATGAAGGATTATCAGTCTCCATCTTGTTCTGTCCTGCATCTTTCTCTGTCTCACCAACCACACATATATTTTCCCTTTACCACATCCATAACCTTCCTCCTTGGCCTTCCTCTTCTTCACCTCCATAGTACATAGTGTATAGTCATTTGGGCCACAGCTAGAGTGTCTATGACTCACAAAACCATTTCAATTCACAATGTATAAGATCATTTCTCTATAAGATCTTTACATATCTTTGTAATATACGTTGCAAAGATTGGGTGACTAGGAAAAGGCAATTATAGAGTGGATAATGTTCAAATTCTAAAGATTCTGAAGATGTATTTGTCTGGAAGTTGTACAGAACAAAGTCTCTGAACAAGCTGCTAGACTTTATGTTGACTATGAGATTCCCATCATACAAGTACTAGATAGTAGCATGTACGTGTGTATGTGTGTAGTGAACAGATTTTATTCTGTTTCATTTTAATTCAGAGCAAGAACTTTGATTGTTTATCGCACGGCCAGATTCATGCTTGTCAAGTGATGTGAATGATGGAATTGTCCTCTGAAAAGGACACGAGAGACGCTATGAGGAGTGACAAGACGCTGCCTGAAATATGAACATGACAGCTGTATTATTTAAGTACCACCCCTCAGTAAACATCAATTCTCTCTCTCTCTCTCTGTCTCTCTCTCTCTCTCTCTCTCTCTCTCTTTCTTCCTCTTTCTCTCTCTCTATCTATCTCTCTATCTCACACACGTCACTCTGCCATATTTACAGTATTTTTGTCTTGTGTGACTTTGATCTTTGTAACCATTTATCTCCCAGACGATTTTGCTGTGCAGTAATTACCCCTATCACACACACACACACACACACACACACACACACACACACACACACACACACACACACACACACGCACACACGCACGCACACACACACACACACACACACACAGAAATATTTCAGATCAGTGAGATCAGTCTGATTATCCCTCTTGTTTCTGCAGATGTGTGATAAACAGACACTAAACAGACACACACACACACACACACACACACACACACACACACACACACACACACACACACACAGTTGGTGTTCAGGCCTTTTTTCATCTCAGAAGAAAATGAGCTTAGAAATTGCCTTTGTTTGCGAATGTGATGTAGCATCTGACTTTTTTACACCTACGTTGTACACATAAACATCAAGGAGACACACAGAGCCAGGCTTTCTGTTTTTATTCAAACCAATATGAAAGGCAAATCAAAGGGTTAGGTAAAAGGTTTATCAGTGAAATGAGGCAGGCAGATGGTCAGGTGATCAGCAAATAGACATAAAGTAGATAAGTCCAGGTTATAAAGGGAGCCTCATGATTGAGTTCAATTAGCATTCAGGTGATGTTGTGTCTGGAGAGAAGCTTGAGTGAAGGTCATGTGACAAGGTCGCGTGCTGAGGATTATTGACGATTGAGTGGAACATTTGGAAGAAACCAAAGCATGAGGGAGGTTTTAATTATTAGTTTCTCAAATACTACATACTGTACACCACTACCATAGATTAGTTTTTACTGGTTATGTAGCAAATGTTTAGTGTGTTGTGAAGCCACACCACATGTTGTGTAGAATTGTGATGTCATAACAAGCTTTATCCAAATACTCAAATAATATTTGACTTTACTGATATTTTTATAAAAACATATTTTTGCCACAAAGGAAAAAGTGATTAACGTGTGCTCACACAAGTACACCAGGTCTGTGTTAGTAGGTCAAAAACACACAGTAAGTGTGTCATGTTGGGGGTCCAAAGCACCTACACTACATAAGGCAACACTGAATTTGGCATCCAACATGCACCGGGAACAAGTCTGACTTACTGCCGGCAATGCGAACCAAACTCCTGCTCCGGTCATATAGGGACCGAACAGCCCTTAGCAGAGGGCCCCGGACCCCATACTCCCAGAGCACCCCCCACAGATCACCACGAGGGACACAGTCGAATGCCTTCTCCAGATCCACAAAGCACATGTGGACTGGTTGGGCAAACTCCCATGAACCCTCCAGCAACCTGGTGAGGGTATAGAGATGGTCCAGTGTTCCACGACCGGGACGAAACCCGCATTGTTCCTCCTGAATCCGAGGTTCGACTATCGGCCGAATTCTCTTCTCCAGTACCCTGGCATAGACTTTTCCGGGGAGGCTGAGGAGTGTGATCCCCCTGTAGTTGGAACACACCCTCCGGTCCCCCTTCTTAAACAGAGGGACCACCACCCCAGTCTGCCAGTCCAGAGGCACTGTCCCCAGCCGCCACGCGATGTTGCAGAGGCGTGTCAACCAAGACAGCCCCACAACATCCAGAGACTTGAGGTACTCAGGGCGGATCTCATCCACCCCCGGTGCCTTGCCACTGAGGAGCTTCTCAACCACCTCAGTGACCTCAGCTTGGGGGATCGATGAGTCCTCAACTGAGCCCTCTGCCTCTGCTTCCTCAGTGGAAGACATGTCGGTGGGGTTGAGGAGATCCTCGAAGTACTCCTTCCACCGTCCGAGGATGTCCCCAGTCGAAGTCAGCAGATTCCCACTCTCACTGTAAACAGTGTGAGCAGGGCACTGCTTCCCCTTCCTGAGGCGCCGGACGGTTTGCCAGAATTTCTTCGAGGCCAACCTATAGTCCTTCTCCATGGCCTCACCGAACTCTTCCCAGACCCGAGTTTTTGCTTCTGCAACCACCCGGGCTGAAGCTCGCTTGGCCCTCCGGTACCTATCAGCTGCCTCCGGAGTCCCCCGAGCCAACCAGGCTCGATAGGACTCCTTCTTCAGCTTGACGGCATCCCTTACTTCCGGTGTCCACCACCGGGTTCGGGGATTGCCACCACGACAGGCACCAGAGACCTTGCGGCCACAGCTCCGCGCGGCCGCGTCGACAATGGAGGTGGAGAACATGGTCCACTCAGACTCAACGTCTCCAACCTCCCTCGGGATCTGGTTGAAGCTCTGCCGGAGGTGGGAGTTGAAGATCTCTCTGACCGGAGACTCTGCAAAACGTTCCCAGCGGACCCTCACAGTACGTTTGGGTCTGCCAAGTCTGTCCAATTTCCTCCCCGGCCATCGGATCCAACTCACCACCAGGTGGTGATCAGTTGACAGCTCCGCCCCTCTCTTTACCCGAGTGTCCAAGACATACGGCCGGAGGTCAGATGAAACAACCACAAAGTCGATCATCGACCTCCGACCTAGGGTGTCCTGATGCCATGTGTACTGATGGACACCCTTATGCTTGAACATGGTGTTCATTATGGACAAACTGTGACTAGCACAGAAGTCCAATAACAGAACGCCACTCGGGTTCAGGTCGGGGGGGCCGTTCCTCCCAATCACGCCCCTCCAGGTATCACTGTCGCTGCCCACGTGAGCGTTGAAGTCCCCCAGTAGAACGACGGAGTCCCCGGTCGGAGCACTTTCCAGCACCCCTCCCAGAGACTCCAAGAAGGTCGGGTACTCTACACTGCCATTTGGCCCGTAAGCACAAATAACAGTGAGAGACCTCTCCCCGACCCGAAGGCGTAGGGAAACGACCCTCTCGTTCACCGGGGTGAACTCCAACACATGGCCGCTGAGCTGGGGGGCTATGAGCAAGCCCACACCAGCCCGCCGCCTCTCACCGCGGGCAACTCCAGAGTAGTAGAGAGCCCAGCCTCTCTCAAGGAGTTGGGTTCCAGAGCCCAAGCCGTGCGTGGAGGTGAGCCCAACTATATCTAGTCGGTATCTCTCGACCTCCCGCACCAGCTCAGGCTCCTTCCCCCCCAGCGAGGTGACATTCCATGTCCCTAGAGCCAGATTCCGTGTCCGGGGATTGGGTCGCCGAGGCTCCCGCCTTCGACTGCCACCCAATCCACATTGCACCAGCCCCTTACGGTTTCTCCTGCAGGTGGTGGGCCCACTGGAGATCGGCCCCACGTCGCTCTTTCGGGCTGTGCCCGGCCGGGCCCCATGGGGTAAGACCCAGCCACCAGGCGCTCGCATGCGAGCCCCAACCCCGGGCCTGGCTCCAGGGTGGGGCCCCGGTTGCGCCATACCGGGCGACGTCACGGACCTTGTTTTATTATTCTTCATAAAGGGCTCTTGAATAAAGGGCTCGGTGCATGTTGGACTCCGGCAGGGCTGCCCATTGTCACCGGTCCTGTTCATTATTTATATGGACAGGATTTCTAGGCGCAGTCAGGGGCCGGAGGGAGTCTGGTTTGGGGACCACGGGATTTCGTCTCTGCTTTTTGCAGATGATGTTGTCCTGTTGGCTTCTTCAAATCAGGACCTTCAGCGTGCACTGGGACGGTTTGCAGCCGAGTGTGAAGCGGCAGGGATGAGAATCAGCACCTCCAAGTCCGAGGCCATGGTTCTCAGCCGGAAAAGGGTGGCTTGTCCCCTTCGGGTTGGTGGAAAGCTCCTGCCTCAAGTGGAGGAGTTTAAGTATCTTGGGGTCTTGTTCACGAGTGAGGGAAGGATGGAGCGGGAGATCGACAGGCGGATCGGTGTATCTTCTGCAGTGATGCGGTCGATATACCGGTCTGTTGTGGTGAAGAAAGAGCTGAGCCGCAAGGCGAAGCTCTCTATTTACCAGTCGATCTACGTTCCTACCCTTACCTATGGTCATGAGCTTTGGGTCATGACCGAAAGGACAAGATCCCGGATACAGGCGGCCGAAATGAGTTTCCTCCGCAGGGTGGCTGGGCGCTCCCTTAGAGATAGGGTGAGGAGCTCGGTCACTCGGGAGGAGCTCAGAGTAGAGCCGCTGCTCCTCCACATCGAGAGGAGTCAGCTGAGGTGGCTCGGGCATCTGTTCCGGATGCCTCCTGGACGCCTCCCTGGGGAGGTGTTCCGGGCATGTCCAACCGGGAGGAGGCCCCAGGGAAGACCTAGGACACGCTGGAGGGACTATGTCTCTCGGCTGGCCTGGGAACGCCTCGGTATTCCCCCGGAGGAGCTGGAGGAAGTGTCTGGGGAGAGGGAAGTCTGGGTGTCCCTGCTCAGACTGCTGCCCCCGCGACCCGGCCCCGGATAAGCGGTAGAAGATGGATGGATGAATTTGGCATGTGAAGGTGTAAGATTTTCAAAAAACAGTAAAAACCAAAACAAGATAATAATAACTTCAGGTGTATCCTGTCTCAACTGTTAGTTACCTGCCAAAATGCCACTGCTCAGTCCTTGAACAAGTTTCTTAACCATTCCCACTATGTACAAGCATAATCAGTACTTTAAAGTGGCACATTTAAGCTAATCAGTGAGAGGAAATCCAGCGTGTTGTGATTATGCTAATGATATAAGATACGATAATCACAATCAGTCTTACTGTAATCTAAGTAACTGGAAAACAATAAGCTGTTTCTACATACATTCTTATTCAAAGATAATAATGGTGTTGTTAGATTTATTTATAGATATTTTTTCTTACATAGACTACACTTTTCATGAAGGGCGTTACAAGTGTCTCTGACAGTCTTCTGTGGCAGGAAATCTAATCATCGGTATCACTAGCATAAGATTAGCATTAGATTAGATCATGCATAAACCAAACCACTGTGAGAAGAAAAAAAAAAGAAAAAAAAAAATACACAGCTGTGTTTCACTGCATTCACACACATACATGCACATATTTTTTGTAGACCTGCAATATTAATACATGTACAGTATAAATGAACTATGATTCAATTGTGTGTGTGTGTATGTGTGTGTGTGTGTGTGTATGTGTGTGTGTGTGTGTATGTGTGTGTGTGTGTGTGTGTATGTGTGTGTGTGTGTGTAGAGGAAGCAGAAAACTGAGATCTGAATCTGAAAGATATTTCATTCTGTCTGAACTAAATAATCAAACCCTTAACCTTCTAAATAAAGTGGTGAACGTTTTGCAAGAAGCAACTTTCGCATCTATTGTCTTCACAATTTGATAACCAAATTCTGACATAGTCTCTGTCGCTAACAGCCGGCTGACACAGAGTGAAAGCAAAGACAACAATAAAGGACTCTAGTCACCCAAACCACAGCCTGTTCTCACTACTGCACTCAGACAAACAATACCGCAGCATGATCTCCGACACAGAACCTTTTATTGAACATTTCACTTCCTGTAAGCGATTAGGGCCCTGATTAGAACCGCGATCCAGACACTCACTCACAAACCCATCTACCTTACATGTATTTGCTCTTTGTGATGTTTGCACAGCTTGGCAACTCACAATGAAGAGTTTCAAAGCTAACTCTGTGGACTTGACAAATAAAGACTTGCTCAGCTGAGTTTGTCTCGGTCTTATAGAATTTTTCAATCTGACAGGTTCTCTGATTAATACATCTGGCTGGAATGGCTTTCAAAATAGGTTTGTCAAAGTTTCTAGGAAGTGTTGTTTTTTTTTTTTTTTAAATAACTGAATCTTGTTTAAACATGATTTTTAATTTTTCTGATTTATTTACCCAGAATACCATCTTATTTGATTCATAGTGATTCATCTAGCCAGGGTTAGTCATTTTATTAATTAATTAATTTATACCATAGTGGTTCTTGATAATAATGTAAAAAATCCTAGAATAAAGGGTTTAGCCTCAACCTGTTCCAGCATAACAATATCCCTGTGCACAAAGCGAGATCCATAAAGACATGGCTTGCCCATGATGGTGTGGAACATTGGACTGTGGACTGCACAGAGCCTTTGGGATCTTTGAGATGAACTGGAATGCAGTCTGTGTGTCAGACCTCTTCTCCTGATGGCACAGCCTGAATTCACTAATGCTCTTGTGGCTGAATGGGCAAATCCCCATAGCCACATTCCAAAATCCTGATTGGAAGCTGTTACAGTAGCAAGGAAAGGAAGGGGGATGAGCCATATGAACACAATGCCCTTGGATTACGATGTTCATCAAGAATGGCGAAATGTCCGTAATACTTATTGCCATGTAGTGTAGCTAAATAAATATGGCCATGAACTCCTCCTGGAAAGTAATTCTTTTCAAGCTGATTTTTCTTTATTCCTGTCTCTGTTTACATTTGCTTCATTTTAATGTTGTCTGTTACCTAAAATGACCTCTGACTTATATTGTGCACCTGTATAAAGAGTCTTGTGTACAGACTACAGACAAAATCCAGTGTTTTAATGCAGAAGAAAGAATGGCAAGGGATTGCTTGACCATCATGTAAGCATTGTTGTATGAATATGGTTTTGTGTGTTTGTGTTTGTGTTTGTGTTTGTTTGTGTAGGGAATGAAGGGGTCCAGACTGAGGACGTGACAAACAAGCAAAGACATCCCTGCTCCCAGGGAAGAGAGTACATGTCTCACACACACAAACAGAAGAGAGAGAGGGAGAGAGAGAGAGAGAGAGAGAGAGAGAGAGAGAGAGAGAGAGAGAGAGAGAGAGACTAAAATAAAATGTGAGATATGGGTGCATGTAATTCAAAGAGACAACAGTAAGCAGTTGCAGAGACAGTGCGTCCACTCACTAACATCCCTAATGGATTCTAATGTCCCCACAGTAATGATGTCACAGCCATTCTGTGTGTGTGTGTGTGTGTGTGTGTGTGTGTGTGTGTACATGTGTTTCTGTATGCCATCAGAAAGTCCATTAAAAGGGGACATGTTGAATAAAAGCTTAGTGTTCAGACCAACATTTGTCTATAAATAAAAATGATGGCTTAAATGATTCTAGCAGCCAACTGATGATGCCATAAAGAGCAACGACTGATCAATTAGTTAAACACAGATTCCATGGAAAGACACACATCAACACTTACCGTTATTACTCATTTTATTCATACTCTTTATTTGGGTTTTTATTTTTTCTTTCTCATGGTTTCAAACTGCTAAAGTGCATTGTGGGAATTCATCACAATAGTGGCAGTGGTTAGAGTGGTTAAAGCTCTGGGTTGTTGATCGGAAGAGCTCTGTTCACACTACAGCACCACCAAGCTGCCACCATTGTGCCCCTAAGCTTAACCCTCTTCACTCCGGTGGAGCTGTATAATGGCTGATCCTCCTCTCTGACCCCAACTACCAAAATTGGAATAGGCGATGAAAGACTTTCGCTGTGCTATAATAAATACAGTATGTGACAGTAATAAAGGCTTCGTCTTTTTCATCATCATCATCACCATCACCATCATCTGCTTTTTCTTCTTCTTCTTCTTCTTCTTCTTCTTCTTCTTCTTCTTCTTCTTCTTCTTCTATATCCATCACTCTGCTAGTGTAATGCGTACAGCAGTGATGAGAATTTAAAATAATAATTCACCAGAATGTATCTGGCTCCACCTAATGGACGCCAGGGGCATAGCACCTTCTGAATTAATTCTTCAATACACCAGAAATGTCATGTCTGGTAGTAGTAGCCCTGTACGAGGAGATTGAAATGATGGCATGACACCATTACACCACCATCACCAGCCTGAATACTTGACACAAGGCAGGATGGGTCAATGGTCATGAAGTTGATGCCAAAATCTCCTACCAACTGCCTATTACAGCTGAAATCAAGGTGAAATCTGTTTACTTAACCAGGTGACATTGAACCAGTCTTCAGCTGTTCAGTTTCAGTCGTACACTATATTATACGGTTATAGGTAAACAGTGGTTATTTGAGTTACTGTACCTGTCCTTGGGCCACCATGAAACCAGTCTGGCTGTTTTCCTGTAGCACAACTGCTGTTTTTGTTCAATTCTGTATAAACTCTAGACACTATTTTGAGTAAGAAAAACACAGAACATCAGTTTAAATAGTGGACCAACAATACAAATGATCTGAGTCTCTGAAATCAAATTTCTCCCTACTTTGATGTTTGATGTAAACATTAACTAACTTAAGACTTGCATGACTTTATGTGATGTGGTACAGGTACTATACCACACTGACCAGAGATTCTGATGCAACGTCTGGAGCACAGGATGTTGTGCGTGATTTTAAGGTCAAATCGTTGTGCTCCTGGAAAATGTGTCAATTAATCGAGGATCATAAAAACTAGTTCTATATGTAACTAGCATTTTATTATCCTCTGCCTATTGCACACAACTGAATGAAGCCAGCATTTTAACACCAAAATATGATGAGGTTGAGTGCATGATGGTGCACATGTATGGAAGAGCTGAAAGTGTGTTTTTCTGTCTTTTTTGAATTCGCCTACACCTACTGTATTGTTCATGACCAGCTTTTCTCTGCTGAGTTAACTCTGTGTGTTTGTTTGCTGTGTTTATTCACTGTTGATTCGTTGTGTTGGTTCACTGTGTTTATTCACTGTCCTGTTCACTGCTTCATCACCTTTTGCTTTCTGCTTTGCAATATCCTTTAACCCTAATCTGACCTGAGGTCCATATATATATCATCTGTGATCATACCAATATGGTGATTATTTTATTAACGGATTATTTTATCACATGTAGTGTGACTGTGTTTCCCGTACATGCAGCCTACAAAGTTAACATCCTACATTAATGGAACATAATTAAAATGGTGTCATTTTGAAGAGCTCAATATATTTATGACGAGGTCAACAATTTGTGGATATATGTGTGTGTTGGATATTGTGACATGTCAAGGTTTGGGGTGAGTTAATGATTCAGATTCACACACACACACAACTGTGCAAAATAATGACAGTTTAATGACACTTGAATTAAACCATCCAAATGAACCAAACACTTATCACACGAATGGTATAAAAATATAAAACTATCATTTACGCAATAAAATACTCTTAGCAGTTTCTTCTGGACTGAGCTCGATCATAACAGGTTTATAACCAATGCTAAGAATCCATTTTTAACAAAAGGACTTAAAAAGTGTTGTAAATGTAATGTTTGTGAAATAAAACACAGTTGAAACACAACCATAATAATACTTTACTAAGTATTTCTGTGTGTCGAGAAGTTTGAGGAAACTTTTTAGAGAAACTACTTTATAAATGCATCTGGTATTAATCAGTGCTGGCAACTTCAGAGATGTTCCACTGTCTACACACACACACCCACACACACACACACACACATGCAGCATGGTGTTTATTGATCAAGAAGTACTCTCTCCCCTTCCCCTCACTGACACTCACTCTTAAGGTCAGAAAAGACCTGTGTGAAGTAGCGTGGGTCTGCATTTAGCTTTAGCATGTTAGCACTGGTGCAGTTGATGATCTGCAGGCACCTATCCCAGAATGCTTCTTTGTCCTGCTGCAACAGGAAGGGCTTGAGTGGGTATGAGATCTCGCTGCCCATGTAAGAGTAGCTCAGGTATAAACAGGTGAGCAGTTCAAGGCGCAGCTCATAATCACTCCCCACCTCGGCTGAGATCACTGAACGGCACAGCATGTAGAGGAAGACTACACTTGGAGGCGAGATAAAGGTTTGCTCCTGCCAGCCCTGCAGCAAAAGGGCACGGTCAACGGCACGGAGCCATAGGGCCGGGTCGCCTGATGATAGATACTTTAGTCGGTAACACCGACGGCACAGGAACTCACCCAGACAGTACAGAAGCTCACTGGTTGATGCCTGTACCAAGATTCGCTTTGGTGATTTGGAACCTTCCGACCCATCCTGATCCTGTTCCTCGATGGCAGCAATGTCACTAGTGGTTTTGGAATTTGGAACATTTAGCTCTCCCTCTTGTGTGAACGCTGATAGGTTAGCATAAGACTGAGACTTCTTGAGGTTTAAATTGCCATAAAGGCTGACACTAACTCTAACAGCACTCTCTTCCTGACTCCCTTCTCCTTCTCCTCCTGCAGGGAGCTTCTTCGACCCTTTCCGTCTCGCAGAAGCGGCGACGATTCGTTTCCACGGTAACACGCCAATAACTGAGGACCGCTTGGTGTTCTTGCTGTTCTGTGCTGCCTCATCACACAGCGTTGCCTTATGGTAGCCTGGCGATACTGACAGCGTAGTTCCCATGATACTCAGTGCTCATACAGTGGTGCAGGGGATTAAGCTTTTCCCTCAGGTCGAGTCACAATGTGACTGCTGAACTCAGTCTGCACCTTAACACACAAACAAAGGTTGATCCCACTAAGCGTTAACATTCCAAGAGATATCATGCAAAATAAAAAATAAATCCCGATACGACGATTACTGCGTAACATGACTAAAAATATATTGTTGTTTCAGAAAATCTCATTTTTTGTTCCATACAAAGCAAAAATATACTTTTCAAATTCATCTGTATTAATGTGGACATAGCCTTAGACAGCATCTCACTAACAATCCCATTAGTAACATCAAATTAGGCTCATGATGACATAACAAAAATAAACAAAAACACATTCATAACTCATAACGTAACACAAAACACACATTTATAAACGCGAACGCGTGAGTTCATGAACACTAGCATAACTGTATGAATCCCCTCGAAACTAGAAACACTTCTGTATACCGCGTCGACTATTAACATATTTGTACACTATATACTTGTACATTCATTATTTGTCTACTTACTAATAATAATTGTTCTGTAAAACTAAAGAAAACCGAGTTAGCTCTCAAACTGTTGCTGCTGCAGCAGCCAGTTAGCATTAGCCTTGACAAGCTACATTTGCATTAGCTCGTTTGCTAACAGCATGTTGGACAGGTATGCTGGATCGTTATTATATGGATAAATGGGATATTAGTTAAACTGATTTATTCTTTGCATTATTTTTTTATTATTTTATAATATTTATATTATTATACAAACAGTAAGCTGCATTATGGCTATTCTGCAGCAGCTGTATCATTTCTCGCTTCTCTAATCTTTGGCAGTGTAACACAAGAACATTAACCCTAGAAAATATAAAACACCAATTCTGTAAATAATAATAATCATAATAATAATTTTTAAAAAAAAATTTAGGCACATAACGGTTTAACTTCTGACCTACAAACGCAAGTGCACTGAGTCGAGCATGATCTCGTGATTCTCCTCATAAATAATTAATAACTTCAATATTAAGGTTTAATCCTGCAGGACACATTGTGCATTATGTTGAGCCAAATAACAACACGGTACTAAAACGACGAACTCACCATCCAGGGGGATTTCCGTGTGCTGTCGGTGATCTTCAGTTTAAAGCTCGTGCATGTTCCCGGTGTGTTAAAGCCTCATCTAACTGCAGCCTCGGATCAACGACCTGAAACCAGCAAAGCCGTTAATGTGTGTGTGTGTGTGTGTGTGTGTGTGTGTGTGTGTGTGTGTGCGTGTGTGTCCACCGATTGCATTCTACATTAAAGCCCTGCATGCACGTGCGTCTATTTCTACGATGTAATAATGTTATTTACATCAGCACGCGCAGGATGCACAGTCCGTTCTGATGTCGGTCCCCGGTGTTTGTGAAAGCATTAATAAATCCTGCGCTTCGTTATAAGCCATCTACATAATGACGACGGCAATGATTATGATGGTGGTGACAATCGTTATGATGCTGATGCTGGGGATGATAACGAATGGATTAACACACAAAATATTGAAGGAACGCGCTAATAAATAGAGTACTAGCGAGGATAAGGTATGTGTCTGGGGGGGTGGGGGGGGGGCAAGATGCAGGGGATTGAGAAGAGAAAGAAAATGAGGTGATGGAGGCATTGTGAAAAGGCGAGAGGACTAGTTGAAGGGAAATAAAGTCAGGTGGTTTTATGTTTATGTCCAATATCATCCTATTGTAGCAGTATGTTTTAATCCTTTAAAGGTTTACATTCAAATGTAATGCTGTGTGCCAAACGCGAAGCGCTGGAAACCTATTGTTTTTGTTAGGATTTTTATTATTATTATTATTATTATTATTATTCCGCCATAGAAACGATCGTGCAGCCCAAACCGTAAGGCCTAGAGAGCTCAAACTTGGTCAGATGGTAGTACTGGTCACAGTTACTCAGGGCCAAGGTCTCAGCGGAATCGGACAATTTGGGGCGCTTCAGCGCCCCTCAACGCGTTTGTGCCCATAACTCCTAAACCGTATGTCCAAATCTCGTATATGCTTTATATCATTGGAATCCTTGGCTCATGACTTAAAAAACATATATCTCCGATTTCATTTCCGCCATTAAATTTTTTCGCTATAGTGCATTTTGTCCGAAACCTTCTTTTGCTAACTAGTCCTAGGTTTTTCGCCTGATCGAGACCAATCCAGTGCAGTAATATTCTCTGGAGTCTCAATGTCAATAATTTTCAAAAAAAAGTCGAAATTTTGATTCAGGGTCCTTAAGGGGCCCCAAAATGTTCGGACTGTGAGGAGCCAGTTTTACTAAAATGTCAATAACTCAAGAACTAAATGAGCTATCAACACCAAACCTGGGACACATGTGAAAGAGGTCAAACTGAGGTCACAGTTCAAAAACCGCGGCGATTGTTTGTTCTTGTTCTCTCTCTCTCTTTGCTCCACTATCTATGTTTTCAGATCCCTACCATTGGACATCTCCTGTCAATCTTCATTATCCTGTGTGACATCACAGTCCGAACACAGTTCTAAAATCAGTGCTCTCAGTGTTCTAGAATTAGTGCTCTCCTCCAAGCACATTCAGCTTCAATTAGAGGGCTATATTGTTGTTCATTCGGTTTTAGTATATCAGACTGTTCATGTATCCCAATTTCTTAGTTATTTTGTGTATGTGACTTTAGGGTCACTTTGTGTATGTGACTTGAGGGTCACTTTGTGTACGTGACTTGAGGGTCACTTTGTGTATGTGACTTGCCGGTCACTTTGTGTATGTGACTTGAGGGTCACTTTGTGTATGTGACTTGAGGGTCACTTTGTGTATGTGACTTGAGGGTCACTTTGTGTATGTGACTTGAGGGTCACTTTGTGTATGTGACTTGCCGGTCACTTTGTGTATGTGACTTGCTGGTCACTCGTTCTGCATCTGGATGCTTGTGTTTCTTCGCTTTATGGATATGACTTTGTTTATTTTGGGGAAAACTGGACAGGTGAGTACTTCACATGACATATATTGAGCAACACGTTGGTAAGCTTTTCTGTATTAGAGACACTAAATTAGGAGCAGGTGCCACCCTCTGTAACTTGTGGGTCACTTTGTTTATGTGAAAATCCTTTAAGGCCTTAAACTCCCTAAAGGCCTTAAACGCTTGAACCCGGGAAATGCTGCAGCTTTAATTATTATTATTATTATTAGGGGTCAAGCCCCAAAGGGGCGTAGACACCTATTGTTATCGTTAGTTTTCTTCTTGTTCTTCTTCTTGTTCTTCTTCTTGTTCTTGTTCTTCTTCTTCTTCTTCTTCTTCTTTTATTATTATTATTATTATTATTATTATTATTCCTCTTCCACCATTGAAGTCAATGTAGAGGCCAGTCTTAGAAGTTACTATAGCAACTTTGGTGTGTCTAGCTCAAACCCTCTAGCGCCACCAACAGTCCAAAAATCCAATTATGTTCATGTTCATAACTGCTGACTCGTAAGGCCTAGAGACAAATTCTTGCATATTTTGGATCCGTTGCTCATCAGAATCAGAATCAGAATCAGAAAGGTCTTTATTGCCAAGTATGTTTTCACATACAAGGAACACACACACACACACTTACGCACACACTTACACAAACACGTACACACACTTACACTTACACTCACACTTACACACACACACACACATTCACACTTACACACACACACACTCACACTTACACACACACTCACACTTACACACACACTCACTCACACTCGCACACTTACTCACACTCGCACACTCACATACTCACACACACACTCACATACTCACAAACACACTCACATACACACACTCACACTCACTCACACACACTCACACACACTCACTCACACTCGCACACACTTACACACACACTTACACACACACTCACACTTACACACACACTCACACTTACACACACACTCACACTTACACACACACTCACACTTACACACACAAACTCACACTTACATACACACACTCACACTTACACACCCACTCACACTTACACACACACTCACACTTACACACACACTCACTCACTCACACACACTTACACACACACTTACACACACTCACACTTACACACACAAACTCACACTTACATACACACACTCACACTTACACACACACTCACACTTACACACACACTCACTCACTCACACACACTTACACACACACTTACACACACTCACACTTACACACACAAACTCACACTTACATACACACACTCACACTTACACACCCACTCACACTTACACACACACTCACACTTACACACACACTCACTCACTCACACACACTTACACACACACTTACACACACTCACACTTACACACACTTACACACACACTCACACACACTTACACACACACACACTTACACACACACTCACTCACACACACTCACTCACACACACTCACTCACACTGGCACACACTTACACACACACACACACACACACACTTACACACACACACACACTTTCACACACACACTTACACTCACACACACTTACACACACTTACACACACACACACTCACACACACACACACACTCACACACATTACACACACACTCACACTTACACACACACTCACACTTACACACACACTCACTCACTCACACACACTTACACACACACTCACACTTACACATTGCTGAGTCAAACCATACCAAATGGTTTTCGGATAGCCATTTTGTATGTCGGCCATTTTGAATTTTCACGTTAAGTTCTGTATTTTACGAATGCAATGCCATATCGCTACGAAAGTTGGTATGGTTCATCAGCGACATGTTCTGAGCACATCTGATTGGCTTGACCCCGGTATCGCTGCTTGCAGCTATATTTATTATTATTATTATTATTATTATTATTATTATTATTATTATTATTATTATTATTATTTCTTATAACCGAAAGTGTTCTAGTGTTCTATCTGTTTTGAGATGCTTTTCTGCTCACCACATTTGTAAAGAGTGATTATATGAATTACTCCAGTATATCCTTCCTGTCAGCTCAAACCAGAATTGTCTATGTGAGTTAGATTTGTGGGTCTCAGACATGCTGTTTTGTTTCAGTTAAATTGTCTATGAAATTGAGGTCAAGGTGTTGTGTTGGCCAACTCCAATTCTTTCATTTGCGTTGTGTTTAACTTTCTGACTTATGTTTTGCGGTGTTGCTTCAGTATTTCTAAATAATCTCCATCCATTTCCTGAAGGACATTGTTCCCCATTCCATCAAGACATACTGACAAAATGCTGCTGCATTATCGTCGCGCACGCTTGATATTGTGCTGATAACGTCACATATTAAGCCTAATTATTAATTAATTCTGAACAATTATTGATCAATTATTAATGCTGGTCAGTGCTGGTATGGTGCTGGTACATTGCTGGTATAATGCTGGTCAGTGATGGTATAGTGCTGGTATAGAAGGATGGCCAGCATAGTCATGGTGTTATCAAGCAAAACGGGGCTAGTGTATCTGGTTAACCAGTATGATCTTTCTAGAATGAGCTTTATGGGAACAACCTTTATTTTTGCTTGTGTATGTTTCTATGTAACACATTAATATAAGATTAAAACACAATATATTGGAATATATTTAATTATAAGGGTGTTATTTCTTTTGCTCCCTCTTTTGAATAAAGAACTGAAATAACAAAGCTCAAAAAGCTTTGAATAACAAAGAATAAAAACGTTTAAAAATCGTTCTTTAGGGATTAAAGTGTCTCCACAAATTAAATATAGTAATACCAACAAATGTTGACTTCCCGGGCTCACAGAGGGAAGCAGCATACAAATCATACAGAATGATGGTTTTTGAAATATATATATATACGTGTATATATATAAGGGGGGCACGGTGGCTTAGTGGTTAGCACGTTCGCCTCACACCTCCAGGGTCGGGGTTCGATTCCCGCCTCCACCTTGTGTGTGTGGAGTTTGCATGTTCTCCCAGTGCCTCGGGGGTTTCCTCCGGGTACTCCGGTTTCCTCCCCCGGTCCAAAGACATGCATGGTAGGTTGATTGGCATCTCTGGAAAATTGTCCCTAGTGTGTGATTGTGTGAGTGAATGAGAGTGTGTGTGTGCCCTGCGATGGGTTGGCACTCCGTCCAGGGTGTATCCTGCCTTGATGCCCAATGACGCCTGAGATAGGCACAGGCTCCCCGTGACCCGAGGTAGTTCGGATAAGCGGTAGAAGATGAATGAATGAATGAATGAATATATATATATATATATATATATATATATATATATATATATATATATATATATATATATATATATATCCATTTGTCTCAATTAAGAAGTAGTTAAGTTGTTTGTCTGTTTTTTTAGTGAAGCGGTAATGTGAAAAGATATTACCCAACATCAGCATTTAAAGCAACTATGTTCACGAAGGTAAATGTAGTTCCTGCACTTTCCAAAAATAAATCTCGCAATGTTTTCGACTACATTATATACCTTACAGTGTTTATCGAAATTAGTATAAGTGCACGTGTTCCAGATCATCATGTTTTTGCCACAGTAATTAGGATTTTGTTTTGGGGTAAATAAAAAGCTTCCGCTTCTACACGACGAATCTGTTGATCACTGGGATTCAGAATGTTGGCATACGTGAGGTGGATACCTGGATGACGGCTGCACGGCAGTTGTTTCAACTAGCGAAATAAAGGACTTTAACTACGACATGTTTGACCAAACTCAGGTTTACGATGGAAGCAAGACTTCTTCAGGGCACAAATACTGATGCTTAAAGGTATGTAACTTAAGCAGTAGCTGTTTTATCGTAACTCATTCACTGCACAATATAAACAAATGAGTGATATATAGTTTTGTTTCTTATTTTGTTTCTATAATTTTTCAGAGAATAAAGAAGACATAGAGCAGGAGTTGTCTAAAGGAAAACGACTCCAGGTAACACCTCTTAAAAAAACACGGTCATCGCCACCACATACTACTTGTTCCTCGCTAAAAGAGAGAGGAAGCTAAGACCAAAAATGTGTGTTGTAAAGTTTATATTGTGTAACGTTATTTGTGCACGTGTGTATATTTCAGTGTGATTGAACATGTCATTGTCCAATAAATATTTTAAACAAACTTCCAGAATGTTTTTCTTTATTAAAAACTGAATTGAAATTCTCTAGAAAATTGTCTTGGTCTTTATTTAACTATGAATATGCACTAAGAAATGTGATATGCAACAAATGGGTTTGTTGTGGTATTGCTGGGATTATACTAGCATCCAAAAGACAACATATGTAGACCAGCACACCAGCATCCCAGGCTGATCGGCCGCACACCAGCATCCCAGGCTGGTCGGCCCGCACACCAGCATCCCAGGCCAGTCACCTGGCACACCAGCATCCCAGGCTGGTCGCCCGGCACACCAGCATCCCAGGCTGGTCGCCCTGCACACCAGCATCCCAGGGTGGTCGCCCTGCACACCAGCATCCCAGGCTGGTCGCCCTGCACACCAGCAACCAGCACCTAATGCTGGACCAGCATACCACCATCCCAAGCTGGTTGGCCAGCACACCAGCAACCAGCACCTAATGCTGGACCAGCACACCACCATCCCAAGCTGGTCCCAGCATGCAAAACATACCTTACACTGGACAGGTAACTGGGACCAACCTGGACTCCCTGGAATCAGTGTTTATCTTTATTGTTAAACATTTTAATAATGCTTTATCCAGCTGATGTTCATGATTTCCAACATTCCAAGCTACTAGGAAAAAACAAACAAAAAAAATCCCCCAAAACTCCCCAGGGACTGGGGGGTCTTCGAGTTTAGCAAGTGACGTTACATGAACATGGTGTTGCCCAGCAACAGCATTAAACAGCAGAACTTGCAGTTAAATGAGCTACTGTAAGCTGTATATGGTAGTTAAAGCGATAACAAGAGAATGAAGAAGCATTTTTACACACAGAAATGTGTGCGTGTGTGTGCGCGCGCGCGCGTGTGTGAGAGAGAGAGAGAGAAAGGGGGAAAGAGAGAGGGGCGGAGAGAGGGGGGGGGGGGAGAGAGGGCGCCCTCTGCTGCCATTTGGTTTTATTTATGTGTTCATGTCTTACCATTGAACACATAAATAGTAGACAGTTGTATGTGCAAATTGAAATATAAGTGTGCAAATTAAAGTAAAGATGTGCAAATTCACATATAGATGTGCAAAATAAAATATAAATGCGTACTTGTAGCCCATGTAAGAATAGGGTTTGTTCTGTGTATGTTAGGTGTTCATCAGATGTATGTTAAGTGTTCATCAGATGGATTGCCTGGGGGAAGAAACTGTTCCTATATCTGGTCGTTTTGGTGCTCAGGGCTCTGTAGCGTCGGCCAGATGGCAACAGTTCAAAGAGAGAGTGTGCTGGATGTGAGGGGTCCTGAGTGAT